>NW_027660971.1:0-125000 GCF_963280865.1 Gymnoscopelus braueri | reverse complement strand
TTTTGCGCTGAGTTGAATGGTGCTATTCCTGAATCTTTTAAATGTCGGAAAAGTGGTCAAATCAGCCCGAGAAAGTCATGGACACGCCCCCTTTTTTTAATTATTTTTTTCTTTTTTTTTAATCAAATCATAGCTATTCTGACTTACTTTTTTGCGCTGAGTTGTATGGTGCTATTCCTGAATCTTTTAAATGTCGGAAAAGTTGTCAAATCAGCCCGAGAAAGTCATGGACACGCCCCCTCTTTTTTTTCTTTTTTTTTAAAATCAAATCATAGCTATTCTGACTTACTTTTTTTGCGCTGAGTTGAATGGTGCTATTCCTGAATCTTTAAAATGTCGGGAAAGTGGTCAAATCAGCCCGAGAAAGTCATGGACACGCCCCCTTTTTTTTTTTTTTTTTTTTAAATCAAATCATAGCTATTCTGACTTACTTTTTTGCGCTGAGTTGAATGGTGCTATTCCTGAATCTTTTAAATGTCGGAAAAGTGGTCAAATCAGCCCGAGAAAGTCATGGACACGCCCCCTTTTTAAAAAAAAAATCAAATCATAGCTATTCTGACTTACTTTTTTGCGCTGAGTTGAATGGTGCTATTCCCGAATCTTTAAAATGTCGGGAAAGTGGTCAAATCAGCCCGAGAAAGTCATGGACACGCCCCCTTTTTTTTTTTTTTTTTTTTTTTTTTTTATCAAATCCCAGCTATTCTGACTTACTTTTTTGCGCTGAGTTGTATGGTGCTATTCCTGAATCTTTTAAATGTCGGGAAAGTGGTCAAATCAGCCCGAGAAAGTCATGGACACGCCACTTTTTTTTTTTTTTTTTTTCTTTTTAATCAAATCATAGCTATTCTGACTCACTTTTTTGCGCTGAGTTGAATGGTGCTATTCCTGAATCTTTAAAATGTCTGGAAAGTGGTCAAATCAGCCCGAGAAAGTCATGGACACGCCCCCTTCTTTTTTCTTTTTTTTTTAAAATCAAATCATAGCTATTCTGACTTACTTTTTTGCGCTGAGTTGAATGGTGCTATTCCTGAATCTTTTAAATGTCGGAAAAGTGGTCAAATCAGCCCGAGAAAGTCATGGACACGCCCCCTTTTTTTTTTTTCTTTTTTAAATCAAATCATAGCTATTCTGACTCACTTTTTTGCGCTGAGTTGAATGGTGCTATTCCTGAATCTTTAAAATGTCGGGAAAGTGGTCAAATCAGCCCGAGAAAGTCATGGACACGCCCCCTTTTTTTTTTTTTTTTTTTTTTAAATCAAATCATAGCTATTCTGACTTACTTTTTTGCGCTGAGTTGAATGGTGCTATTCCTGAATCTTTAAAATGTCGGGAAAGTGGTCAAATCAGCCCGAGAAAGTCATGGACACGCCACTTTTTTTTTTTTTTTTTTTCTTTTTAATCAAATCATAGCTATTCTGACTCACTTTTTTGCGCTGAGTTGAATGGTGCTATTCCTGAATCTTTAAAATGTCGGAAAAGTGGTCAAATCAGCCCGAGAAAGTCATGGACACGCCCCCTTTTTTTTTTTTTTTTTTTAAATCAAATCATAGCTATTCTGACTTACTTTTTTGCGCTGAGTTGAATGGTGCTATTCCTGAATCTTTTAAATGTCGGAAAAGTGGTCAAATCAGCCCGAGAAAGTCATGGACACGCCCCCTTTTTTTAATTATTTTTTTCTTTTTTTTTAATCAAATCATAGCTATTCTGACTTACTTTTTTGCGCTGAGTTGTATGGTGCTATTCCTGAATCTTTTAAATGTCGGAAAAGTTGTCAAATCAGCCCGAGAAAGTCATGGACACGCCCCCTCTTTTTTTTCTTTTTTTTTAAAATCAAATCATAGCTATTCTGACTTACTTTTTTTGCGCTGAGTTGAATGGTGCTATTCCTGAATCTTTAAAATGTCGGGAAAGTGGTCAAATCAGCCCGAGAAAGTCATGGACACGCCCCCTTTTTTTTTTTTTTTTTTTTAAATCAAATCATAGCTATTCTGACTTACTTTTTTGCGCTGAGTTGAATGGTGCTATTCCTGAATCTTTTAAATGTCGGAAAAGTGGTCAAATCAGCCCGAGAAAGTCATGGACACGCCCCCTTTTTAAAAAAAAAATCAAATCATAGCTATTCTGACTTACTTTTTTGCGCTGAGTTGAATGGTGCTATTCCCGAATCTTTAAAATGTCGGGAAAGTGGTCAAATCAGCCCGAGAAAGTCATGGACACGCCCCCTTTTTTTTTTTTTTTTTTTTTTTTTTTATCAAATCCCAGCTATTCTGACTTACTTTTTTGCGCTGAGTTGTATGGTGCTATTCCTGAATCTTTTAAATGTCGGGAAAGTGGTCAAATCAGCCCGAGAAAGTCATGGACACGCCACTTTTTTTTTTTTTTTTTTTCTTTTTAATCAAATCATAGCTATTCTGACTCACTTTTTTGCGCTGAGTTGAATGGTGCTATTCCTGAATCTTTAAAATGTCTGGAAAGTGGTCAAATCAGCCCGAGAAAGTCATGGACACGCCCCCTTCTTTTTTCTTTTTTTTTTAAAATCAAATCATAGCTATTCTGACTTACTTTTTTGCGCTGAGTTGAATGGTGCTATTCCTGAATCTTTTAAATGTCGGAAAAGTGGTCAAATCAGCCCGAGAAAGTCATGGACACGCCCCCTTTTTTTTTTTTCTTTTTTAAATCAAATCATAGCTATTCTGACTCACTTTTTTGCGCTGAGTTGAATGGTGCTATTCCTGAATCTTTAAAATGTCGGGAAAGTGGTCAAATCAGCCCGAGAAAGTCATGGACACGCCCCCTTTTTTTTTTTTTTTTTTTTTTAAATCAAATCATAGCTATTCTGACTTACTTTTTTGCGCTGAGTTGAATGGTGCTATTCCTGAATCTTTTAAATGTCGGAAAAGTGGTCAAATCAGCCCGAGAAAGTCATGGACACGCCCCCTTTTTTTTTTTTTTTTTTTTTTTTTATCAAATCATAGCTATTCTGACTTACTTTTTTGCGCTGAGTTGTATGGTGCTATTCCTGAATCTTTTAAATGTCGGAAAAGTGGTCAAATCAGCCCGAGAAAGTCATGGACACGCCCCCTTTTTTTTTTTTTTTTTTTTAAATCAAATCATAGCTATTCTGACTTACTTTTTTGCGCTGAGTTGAATGGTGCTATTCCTGAATCTTTAAAATGTCGGGAAAGTGGTCAAATCAGCCCGAGAAAGTCATGGACACGCCACTTTTTTTTTTTTTTTTTTTTCTTTTTAATCAAATCATAGCTATTCTGACTCACTTTTTTGCGCTGAGTTGAATGGTGCTATTCCTGAATCTTTAAAATGTCGGAAAAGTGGTCAAATCAGCCCGAGAAAGTCATGGACACGCCCCCTTTTTTTTTTTTTTTTTTTAAATCAAATCATAGCTATTCTGACTTACTTTTTTGCGCTGAGTTGAATGGTGCTATTCCTGAATCTTTTAAATGTCGGAAAAGTGGTCAAATCAGCCCGAGAAAGTCATGGACACGCCCCCTTTTTTTTTTTTTTTTTTTAAATCAAATCATGGCTATTCTGACTTACTTTTTTGCGCTGAGTTGAATGGTGCTATTCCTGAATCTTTTAAATGTCGGAAAAGTGGTCAAATCAGCCCGAGAAAGTCATGGACACGCCCCCCTTTTTTTTTTTTTTTTTTTTTTTATCAAATCATAGCTATTCTGACTTACTTTTTTGCGCTGAGTTGAATGGTGCTATTCCTGAATCTTTAAAATGTCGGGAAAGTGGTCAAATCAGCCCGAGAAAGTCATGGATACGCCCCCTTTTTTTAATTATTTTTTTCTTTTTTTTTAATCAAATCATAGCTATTCTGACTTACTTTTTTGCGCTGAGTTGTATGGTGCTATTCCTGAATCTTTTAAATGTCGGAAAAGTGGTCAAATCAGCCCGAGAAAGTCATGGACACGCCCCCTCTTTTTTTTCTTTTTTTTTTAAATCAAATCATAGCTATTCTGACTTACTTTTTTGCGCTGAGTTGAATGGTGCTATTCCTGAATCTTTAAAATGTCGGGAAAGTGGTCAAATCAGCCCGAGAAAGTCATGGACACGCCCCCTTTTTTTTTTTTTTTTTTTTAAATCAAATCATAGCTATTCTGACTTACTTTTTTGCGCTGAGTTGAATGGTGCTATTCCTGAATCTTTTAAATGTCGGAAAAGTGGTCAAATCAGCCCGAGAATGTCATGGACACGCCCCCTTTTTAAAAAAAAAATCAAATCATAGCTATTCTGACTTACTTTTTTGCGCTGAGTTGAATGGTGCTATTCCCGAATCTTTAAAATGTCGGGAAAGTGGTCAAATCAGCCCGAGAAAGTCATGGACACGCCCCCTTTTTTTTTTTTTTTTTTTTTTTATTTTTATCAAATCATAGCTATTCTGACTTACTTTTTTGCGCTGAGTTGAATGGTGCTATTCCTGAATCTTTAAAATGTCGGAAAAGTGGTCAAATCAGCCTGAGAAAGTCATGGATACGCCCCCTTTTTTTTAATTATTTTTTTCTTTTTTTTTAATCAAATCATAGCTATTCTGACTTACTTTTTTGCGCTGAGTTGTATGGTGCTATTCCTGAATCTTTTAAATGTCGGAAAAGTGGTCAAATCAGCCCGAGAAAGTCATGGACACGCCCCCTTTTTTTTTTTTTTTTTTTTAAATCAAATCATAGCTATTCTGACTTACTTTTTTGCGCTGAGTTGAATGGTGCTATTCCTGAATCTTTAAAATGTCGGGAAAGTGGTCAAATCAGCCCGAGAAAGTCATGGACACGCCCCCTTTTTTTTTTTTTTTTTTTTAAATCAAATCATAGCTATTCTGACTTACTTTTTTGCGCTGAGTTGAATGGTGCTATTCCTGAATCTTTTAAATGTCGGAAAAGTGGTCAAATCAGCCCGAGAAAGTCATGGACACGCCCCCTTTTTAAAAAAAAAATCAAATCATAGCTATTCTGACTTACTTTTTTGCGCTGAGTTGAATGGTGCTATTCCCGAATCTTTAAAATGTCGGGAAAGTGGTCAAATCAGCCCGAGAAAGTCATGGACACGCCCCCTTTTTTTTTTTTTTTTTTTAAATCAAATCATAGCTATTCTGACTTACTTTTTTGCGCTGAGTTGAATGGTGCTATTCCTGAATCTTTTAAATGTCGGAAAAGTGGTCAAATCAGCCCGAGAATGTCATGGACACGCCCCCTTTTTTAAAAAAAAATCAAATCATAGCTATTCTGACTTACTTTTTTGCGCTGAGTTGAATGGTGCTATTCCCGAATCTTTAAAATGTCGGGAAAGTGGTCAAATCAGCCCGAGAAAGTCATGGACACGCCCCCTTTTTTTTTTTTTTTTTTTTTTTTTTTTTATCAAATCATAGCTATTCTGACTTACTTTTTTGCGCTGAGTTGAATGGTGCTATTCCTGAATCTTTTAAATGTCGGAAAAGTGGTCAAATCAGCCCGAGAATGTCATGGACACGCCCCCTTTTTTAAAAAAAAATCAAATCATAGCTATTCTGACTTACTTTTTTGCGCTGAGTTGAATGGTGCTATTCCCGAATCTTTAAAATGTCGGGAAAGTGGTCAAATCAGCCCGAGAAAGTCATGGACACGCCCCCTTTTTTTTTTTTTTTTTTTTTTTTTTTTTATCAAATCATAGCTATTCTGACTTACTTTTTTGCGCTGAGTTGAATGGTGCTATTCCTGAATCTTTAAAATGTCGGAAAAGTGGTCAAATCAGCCTGAGAAAGTCATGGATACGCCCCCTTTTTTTTAATTATTTTTTTCTTTTTTTTTAATCAAATCATAGCTATTCTGACTTACTTTTTTGCGCTGAGTTGTATGGTGCTATTCCTGAATCTTTTAAATGTCGGAAAAGTGGTCAAATCAGCCCGAGAAAGTCATGGACACGCCCCCTTTTTTTTTTTTTTTTTTTTAAATCAAATCATAGCTATTCTGACTTACTTTTTTGCGCTGAGTTGAATGGTGCTATTCCTGAATCTTTAAAATGTCGGGAAAGTGGTCAAATCAGCCCGAGAAAGTCATGGACACGCCCCCTTTTTTTTTTTTTTTTTTTTAAATCAAATCATAGCTATTCTGACTTACTTTTTTGCGCTGAGTTGAATGGTGCTATTCCTGAATCTTTTAAATGTCGGAAAAGTGGTCAAATCAGCCCGAGAAAGTCATGGACACGCCCCCTTTTTAAAAAAAAAATCAAATCATAGCTATTCTGACTTACTTTTTTGCGCTGAGTTGAATGGTGCTATTCCCGAATCTTTAAAATGTCGGGAAAGTGGTCAAATCAGCCCGAGAAAGTCATGGACACGCCCCCCTTTTTTTTTTTTTTTTTTTTTTTTTTTTTATCAAATCCCAGCTATTCTGACTTACTTTTTTGCGCTGAGTTGTATGGTGCTATTCCTGAATCTTTTAAATGTCGGGAAAGTGGTCAAATCAGCCCGAGAAAGTCATGGACACGCCACTTTTTTTTTTTTTTTTTTCTTTTTAATCAAATCATAGCTATTCTGACTCACTTTTTTGCGCTGAGTTGAATGGTGCTATTCCTGAATCTTTAAAATGTCGGGAAAGTGGTCAAATCAGCCCGAGAAAGTCATGGACACGCCCCCTTTTTTTTTTTTTTTTTTTTAATCAAATCATAGCTATTCTGACTTACTTTTTTTGCGCTGAGTTGAATGGTGCTATTCCTGAATCTTTTAAATGTCGGAAAAGTGGTCAAATCAGCCCGAGAAAGTCATGGACACGCCCCCTTCTTTTTTTTTTTTTTTTTTTTTTTTTTTATCAAATCATAGCTATTCTGACTTACTTTTTTGCGCTGAGTTGAATGGTGCTATTCCTGAATCTTTAAAATGTCGGAAAAGTGGTCAAATCAGCCCGAGAAAGTCATGGATACGCCCCCTTTTTTTTATTATTTTTTTCTTTTTTTTTAATCAAATCATAGCTATTCTGACTTACTTTTTTGCGCTGAGTTGTATGGTGCTATTCCTGAATCTTTTAAATGTCGGAAAAGTGGTCAAATCAGCCCGAGAAAGTCATGGACACGCCCCCTTTTTTTTTTTTGTTTGTTTTAAATCAAATCATAGCTATTCTGACTTACTTTTTTGCGCTGAGTTGAATGGTGCTATTCCTGAATCTTTAAAATGTCGGGAAAGTGGTCAAATCAGCCCGAGAAAGTCATGGACACGCCCCCTTTTTTTTTTTTTTTTTTTTAAATCAAATCATAGCTATTCTGACTTACTTTTTTGCGCTGAGTTGAATGGTGCTATTCCTGAATCTTTCAAATGTCGGAAAAGTGGTCAAATCAGCCCGAGAAAGTCATGGACACGCCCCCTTTTTAAAAAAAAAATCAAATCATAGCTATTCTGACTTACTTTTTTGCGCTGAGTTGAATGGTGCTATTCCCGAATCTTTAAAATGTCGGGAAAGTGGTCAAATCAGCCCGAGAAAGTCATGGACACGCCCCCTTTTTTTTTTTTTTTATCAAATCCCAGCTATTCTGACTTACTTTTTTGCGCTGAGTTGTATGGTGCTATTCCTGAATCTTTTAAATGTCGGGAAAGTGGTCAAATCAGCCCGAGAAAGTCATGGACACGCCACTTTTTTTTTTTTTTTTTTTCTTTTTAATCAAATCATAGCTATTCTGACTCACTTTTTTGCGCTGAGTTGAATGGTGCTATTCCTGAATCTTTAAAATGTCGGGAAAGTGGTCAAATCAGCCCGAGAAAGTCATGGACACGCCCCCTTCTTTTTTTTTTTTTTTTTTTTTTTTTTATCAAATCATAGCTATTCTGACTTACTTTTTTGCGCTGAGTTGAATGGTGCTATTCCTGAATCTTTAAAATGTCGGAAAAGTGGTCAAATCAGCCCGAGAAAGTCATGGATACGCCCCCTTTTTTAAATTATTTTTTTCTTTTTTTTTAATCAAATCATAGCTATTCTGACTCACTTTTTTGCGCTGAGTTGAATGGTGCTATTCCTGAATCTTTAAAATGTCTGGAAAGTGGTCAAATCAGCCCGAGAAAGTCATGGACACGCCCCCTTTTTTTTTTCTTTTTTTTTAAATCAAATCATAGCTATTCTGACTTACTTTTTTGCGCTGAGTTGAATGGTGCTATTCCTGAATCTTTAAAATGTCGGGAAAGTGGTCAAATCAGCCCGAGAAAGTCATGGACACGCCACTTTTTTTTTTTTTTTTTTTTCTTTTTAATCAAATCATAGCTATTCTGACTCACTTTTTTGCGCTGAGTTGAATGGTGCTATTCCTGAATCTTTAAAATGTCGGAAAAGTGGTCAAATCAGCCCGAGAAAGTCATGGACACGCCCCCTTTTTTTTTTTTTTTTTTTAAATCAAATCATAGCTATTCTGACTTACTTTTTTGCGCTGAGTTGAATGGTGCTATTCCTGAATCTTTTAAATGTCGGAAAAGTGGTCAAATCAGCCCGAGAAAGTCATGGACACGCCCCCTTTTTTTTATTTTTTTTTTAAATCAAATCATAGCTATTCTGACTTACTTTTTTGCGCTGAGTTGAATGGTGCTATTCCTGAATCTTTTAAATGTCGGAAAAGTGGTCAAATCAGCCCGAGAAAGTCATGGACACGCCCCCCTTTTTTTTTTTTTTTTTTTTTTTATCAAATCATAGCTATTCTGACTTACTTTTTTGCGCTGAGTTGAATGGTGCTATTCCTGAATCTTTAAAATGTCGGGAAAGTGGTCAAATCAGCCCGAGAAAGTCATGGATACGCCCCCTTTTTTTAATTATTTTTTTCTTTTTTTTTAATCAAATCATAGCTATTCTGACTTACTTTTTTGCGCTGAGTTGTATGGTGCTATTCCTGAATCTTTTAAATGTCGGAAAAGTGGTCAAATCAGCCCGAGAAAGTCATGGACACGCCCCCTCTTTTTTTTCTTTTTTTTTTAAATCAAATCATAGCTATTCTGACTTACTTTTTTGCGCTGAGTTGAATGGTGCTATTCCTGAATCTTTAAAATGTCGGGAAAGTGGTCAAATCAGCCCGAGAAAGTCATGGACACGCCCCCCTTTTTTTTTTTTTTTTTTTAAATCAAATCATAGCTATTCTGACTTACTTTTTTGCGCTGAGTTGAATGGTGCTATTCCTGAATCTTTTAAATGTCGGAAAAGTGGTCAAATCAGCCCGAGAAAGTCATGGACACGCCCCCTTTTTTAAAAAAAAATCAAATCATAGCTATTCTGACTTACTTTTTTGCGCTGAGTTGAATGGTGCTATTCCAGAATCTTTAAAATGTCGGGAAAGTGGTCAAATCAGCCCGAGAAAGTCATGGACACGCCCCCTTTTTTTTTTTTTTTTTTTTTTTTTTTTTTATCAAATCATAGCTATTCTGACTTACTTTTTTGCGCTGAGTTGAATGGTGCTATTCCTGAATCTTTTAAATGTCGGAAAAGTGGTCAAATCAGCCCGAGAAAGTCATGGACACGCCCCCTTTTTTTTATTTTTTTTTTAAATCAAATCATAGCTATTCTGACTTACTTTTTTGCGCTGAGTTGAATGGTGCTATTCCTGAATCTTTTAAATGTCGGAAAAGTGGTCAAATCAGCCCGAGAAAGTCATGGACACGCCCCCCTTTTTTTTTTTTTTTTTTTTTTTATCAAATCATAGCTATTCTGACTTACTTTTTTGCGCTGAGTTGAATGGTGCTATTCCTGAATCTTTAAAATGTCGGGAAAGTGGTCAAATCAGCCCGAGAAAGTCATGGATACGCCCCCTTTTTTTAATTATTTTTTTCTTTTTTTTTAATCAAATCATAGCTATTCTGACTTACTTTTTTGCGCTGAGTTGTATGGTGCTATTCCTGAATCTTTTAAATGTCGGAAAAGTGGTCAAATCAGCCCGAGAAAGTCATGGACACGCCCCCTCTTTTTTTTCTTTTTTTTTTAAATCAAATCATAGCTATTCTGACTTACTTTTTTGCGCTGAGTTGAATGGTGCTATTCCTGAATCTTTAAAATGTCGGGAAAGTGGTCAAATCAGCCCGAGAAAGTCATGGACACGCCCCCCTTTTTTTTTTTTTTTTTTTAAATCAAATCATAGCTATTCTGACTTACTTTTTTGCGCTGAGTTGAATGGTGCTATTCCTGAATCTTTTAAATGTCGGAAAAGTGGTCAAATCAGCCCGAGAAAGTCATGGACACGCCCCCTTTTTTAAAAAAAAATCAAATCATAGCTATTCTGACTTACTTTTTTGCGCTGAGTTGAATGGTGCTATTCCAGAATCTTTAAAATGTCGGGAAAGTGGTCAAATCAGCCCGAGAAAGTCATGGACACGCCCCCTTTTTTTTTTTTTTTTTTTTTTTTTTTTTTATCAAATCATAGCTATTCTGACTTACTTTTTTGCGCTGAGTTGAATGGTGCTATTCCTGAATCTTTAAAATGTCGGAAAAGTGGTCAAATCAGCCTGAGAAAGTCATGGATACGCCCCCTTTTTTTTTATTATTTTTTTCTTTTTTTTTAATCAAATCATAGCTATTCTGACTTACTTTTTTGCGCTGAGTTGTATGGTGCTATTCCTGAATCTTTTAAATGTCGGAAAAGTGGTCAAATCAGCCCGAGAAAGTCATGGACACGCCCCCTTTTTTTTTTTTTTTTTTTTATCAAATCCCAGCTATTCTGACTTACTTTTTTGCGCTGAGTTGTATGGTGCTATTCCTGAATCTTTTAAATGTCGGGAAAGTGGTCAAATCAGCCCGAGAAAGTCATGGACACGCCACTTTTTTTTTTTTTTTTTTTCTTTTTAATCAAATCATAGCTATTCTGACTCACTTTTTTGCGCTGAGTTGAATGGTGCTATTCCTGAATCTTTAAAATGTCGGGAAAGTGGTCAAATCAGCCCGAGAAAGTCATGGACACGCCCCCTTTTTTTTTTTTTTTTTTTTAATCAAATCATAGCTATTCTGACTTACTTTTTTTGCGCTGAGTTGAATGGTGCTATTCCTGAATCTTTTAAATGTCGGAAAAGTGGTCAAATCAGCCCGAGAAAGTCATGGACACGCCCCCTTCTTTTTTTTTTTTTTTTTTTTTTTTTTTATCAAATCATAGCTATTCTGACTTACTTTTTTGCGCTGAGTTGAATGGTGCTATTCCTGAATCTTTAAAATGTCGGAAAAGTGGTCAAATCAGCCCGAGAAAGTCATGGATACGCCCCCTTTTTTTTATTATTTTTTTCTTTTTTTTTAATCAAATCATAGCTATTCTGACTTACTTTTTTGCGCTGAGTTGTATGGTGCTATTCCTGAATCTTTTAAATGTCGGAAAAGTGGTCAAATCAGCCCGAGAAAGTCATGGACACGCCCCCTTTTTTTTTTTTGTTTGTTTTAAATCAAATCATAGCTATTCTGACTTACTTTTTTGCGCTGAGTTGAATGGTGCTATTCCTGAATCTTTAAAATGTCGGGAAAGTGGTCAAATCAGCCCGAGAAAGTCATGGACACGCCCCCTTTTTTTTTTTTTTTTTTTTTAAATCAAATCATAGCTATTCTGACTTACTTTTTTGCGCTGAGTTGAATGGTGCTATTCCTGAATCTTTTAAATGTCGGAAAAGTGGTCAAATCAGCCCGAGAAAGTCATGGACACGCCCCCTTTTTAAAAAAAAAATCAAATCATAGCTATTCTGACTTACTTTTTTGCGCTGAGTTGAATGGTGCTATTCCCGAATCTTTAAAATGTCGGGAAAGTGGTCAAATCAGCCCGAGAAAGTCATGGACACGCCCCCTTTTTTTTTTTTTTTATCAAATCCCAGCTATTCTGACTTACTTTTTTGCGCTGAGTTGTATGGTGCTATTCCTGAATCTTTTAAATGTCGGGAAAGTGGTCAAATCAGCCCGAGAAAGTCATGGACACGCCACTTTTTTTTTTTTTTTTTTTCTTTTTAATCAAATCATAGCTATTCTGACTCACTTTTTTGCGCTGAGTTGAATGGTGCTATTCCTGAATCTTTAAAATGTCGGGAAAGTGGTCAAATCAGCCCGAGAAAGTCATGGACACGCCCCCTTCTTTTTTTTTTTTTTTTTTTTTTTTTTATCAAATCCCAGCTATTCTGACTTACTTTTTTGCGCTGAGTTGTATGGTGCTATTCCTGAATCTTTTAAATGTCGGGAAAGTGGTCAAATCAGCCCGAGAAAGTCATGGACACGCCACTTTTTTTTTTTTTTTTTTTCTTTTTAATCAAATCATAGCTATTCTGACTCACTTTTTTGCGCTGAGTTGAATGGTGCTATTCCTGAATCTTTAAAATGTCGGGAAAGTGGTCAAATCAGCCCGAGAAAGTCATGGACACGCCCCCTTTTTTTTTTTTTTTTTTTTAATCAAATCATAGCTATTCTGACTTACTTTTTTTGCGCTGAGTTGAATGGTGCTATTCCTGAATCTTTTAAATGTCGGAAAAGTGGTCAAATCAGCCCGAGAAAGTCATGGACACGCCCCCTTCTTTTTTTTTTTTTTTTTTTTTTTTTTATCAAATCATAGCTATTCTGACTTACTTTTTTGCGCTGAGTTGAATGGTGCTATTCCTGAATCTTTAAAATGTCGGAAAAGTGGTCAAATCAGCCCGAGAAAGTCATGGATACGCCCCCTTTTTTTTATTATTTTTTTCTTTTTTTTTAATCAAATCATAGCTATTCTGACTTACTTTTTTGCGCTGAGTTGTATGGTGCTATTCCTGAATCTTTTAAATGTCGGAAAAGTGGTCAAATCAGCCCGAGAAAGTCATGGACACGCCCCCTTTTTTTTTTTTGTTTGTTTTAAATCAAATCATAGCTATTCTGACTTACTTTTTTGCGCTGAGTTGAATGGTGCTATTCCTGAATCTTTAAAATGTCGGGAAAGTGGTCAAATCAGCCCGAGAAAGTCATGGACACGCCCCCTTTTTTTTATTTTTTTTTTAAAATCAAATCATAGCTATTCTGACTTACTTTTTTGCGCTGAGTTGAATGGTGCTATTCCTGAATCTTTTAAATGTCGGAAAAGTGGTCAAATCAGCCCGAGAAAGTCATGGACACGCCCCCTTTTTAAAAAAAAAATCAAATCATAGCTATTCTGACTTACTTTTTTGCGCTGAGTTGAATGGTGCTATTCCCGAATCTTTAAAATGTCGGGAAAGTGGTCAAATCAGCCCGAGAAAGTCATGGACACGCCCCCTTTTTTTTTTTTTTTATCAAATCCCAGCTATTCTGACTTACTTTTTTGCGCTGAGTTGTATGGTGCTATTCCTGAATCTTTTAAATGTCGGGAAAGTGGTCAAATCAGCCCGAGAAAGTCATGGACACGCCACTTTTTTTTTTT
This sequence comes from Gymnoscopelus braueri, assembly GCF_963280865.1. Classification (NCBI taxonomy): domain Eukaryota; kingdom Metazoa; phylum Chordata; class Actinopteri; order Myctophiformes; family Myctophidae; genus Gymnoscopelus; species Gymnoscopelus braueri. The sequence goes on along the minus strand of NW_027660971.1, from coordinate 111,665 downwards.
TTTTTTTTCTTTTTAATCAAATCATAGCTATTCTGACTCACTTTTTTGCGCTGAGTTGAATGGTGCTATTCCTGAATCTTTAAAATGTCGGGAAAGTGGTCAAATCAGCCCGAGAAAGTCATGGACACGCCCCCTTCTTTTTTTTTTTTTTTTTTTTTTTTTTTATCAAATCATAGCTATTCTGACTTACTTTTTTGCGCTGAGTTGAATGGTGCTATTCCTGAATCTTTAAAATGTCGGAAAAGTGGTCAAATCAGCCCGAGAAAGTCATGGATACGCCCCCTTTTTTAAATTATTTTTTTCTTTTTTTTTAATCAAATCATAGCTATTCTGACTTACTTTTTTGCGCTGAGTTGTATGGTGCTATTCCTGAATCTTTTAAATGTCGGAAAAGTGGTCAAATCAGCCCGAGAAAGTCATGGACACGCCCCCTCTTTTTTTTCTTTTTTTTTTAAATCAAATCATAGCTATTCTGACTTACTTTTTTGCGCTGAGTTGAATGGTGCTATTCCTGAATCTTTAAAATGTCGGGAAAGTGGTCAAATCAGCCCGAGAAAGTCATGGACACGCCCCCTTTTTTTTTTATTTTTTTTTAAATCAAATCATAGCTATTCTGACTTACTTTTTTGCGCTGAGTTGAATGGTGCTATTCCTGAATCTTTTAAATGTCGGAAAAGTGGTCAAATCAGCCCGAGAAAGTCATGGACACGCCCCCTTTTTAAAAAAAAAATCAAATCATAGCTATTCTGACTTACTTTTTTGCGCTGAGTTGAATGGTGCTATTCCCGAATCTTTAAAATGTCGGGAAAGTGGTCAAATCAGCCCGAGAAAGTCATGGACACGCCCCCTTTTTTTTTTTTTTTTTTTTTTTTTTTTATCAAATCCCAGCTATTCTGACTTACTTTTTTGCGCTGAGTTGTATGGTGCTATTCCTGAATCTTTTAAATGTCGGGAAAGTGGTCAAATCAGCCCGAGAAAGTCATGGACACGCCACTTTTTTTTTGTTTTTTTTTTCTTTTTAATCAAATCATAGCTATTCTGACTCACTTTTTTGCGCTGAGTTGAATGGTGCTATTCCTGAATCTTTAAAATGTCTGGAAAGTGGTCAAATCAGCCCGAGAAAGTCATGGACACGCCCCCTTCTTTTTTTTTTTTTTTTTAAATCAAATCATAGCTATTCTGACTTACTTTTTTTGCGCTGAGTTGAATGGTGCTATTCCTGAATCTTTTAAATGTCGGAAAAGTGGTCAAATCAGCCCGAGAAAGTCATGGACACGCCCCCTTTTTTTTTTTCTTTTTTAAATCAAATCATAGCTATTCTGACTCACTTTTTTGCGCTGAGTTGAATGGTGCTATTCCTGAATCTTTAAAATGTCGGGAAAGTGGTCAAATCAGCCCGAGAAAGTCATGGACACGCCCCCTTTTTTTTTATTTTTTTTTTTTATCAAATCATAGCTATTCTGACTTACTTTTTTGCGCTGAGTTGTATGGTGCTATTCCTGAATCTTTTAAATGTCGGAAAAGTGGTCAAATCAGCCCGAGAAAGTCATGGACACGCCCCCTTTTTTTTTTTTTTTTTTTTAAATCAAATCATAGCTATTCTGACTTACTTTTTTGCGCTGAGTTGAATGGTGCTATTCCTGAATCTTTAAAATGTCGGGAAAGTGGTCAAATCAGCCCGAGAAAGTCATGGACACGCCACTTTTTTTTTTTTTTTTTTTTCTTTTTAATCAAATCATAGCTATTCTGACTCACTTTTTTGCGCTGAGTTGAATGGTGCTATTCCTGAATCTTTAAAATGTCGGAAAAGTGGTCAAATCAGCCCGAGAAAGTCATGGACACGCCCCCTTTTTTTTTTTTTTTTTTTTAATCAAATCATAGCTATTCTGACTTACTTTTTTGCGCTGAGTTGAATGGTGCTATTCCTGAATCTTTTAAATGTCGGAAAAGTGGTCAAATCAGCCCGAGAAAGTCATGGACACGCCCCCCTTTTTTTTTTTTTTTTTTTTTTTTTATCAAATCATAGCTATTCTGACTTACTTTTTTGCGCTGAGTTGAATGGTGCTATTCCTGAATCTTTTAAATGTCGGAAAAGTGGTCAAATCAGCCCGAGAAAGTCATGGACACGCCCCCTTTTTTTTTATTTTATTTTTTATTTTATCAAATCATAGCTATTCTGACTTACTTTTTTGCGCTGAGTTGAATGGTGCTATTCCTGAATCTTTTAAATGTCGGAAAAGTGGTCAAATCAGCCCGAGAAAGTCATGGACACGCCCCCTTTTTTTTTTTTTTTTTTTTAATCAAATCATAGCTCTTCTGACTTACTTTTTTGCGCTGAGTTGAATGGTGCTATTCCTGAATCTTTAAAATGTCGGGAAAGTGGTCAAATCAGCCCGAGAAAGTCATGGACACGCCCCCTTTTTTTTTTTTTTTTTTTTTTAATCAAATCATAGCTATTCTGACTTACTTTTTTGCGCTGAGTTGAATGGTGCTATTCCTGAATCTTTTAAATGTCGGAAAAGTGGTCAAATCAGCCCGAGAATGTCATGGACACGCCCCCTTTTTTTAAAAAAAATCAAATCATAGCTATTCTGACTTACTTTTTTGCGCTGAGTTGAATGGTGCTATTCCCGAATCTTTAAAATGTCGGGAAAGTGGTCAAATCAGCCCGAGAAAGTCATGGACACGCCCCCTTTTTTTTTTTTTTTTTTTTTTTTTTTAAATCAAATCATAGCTATTCTGACTTACTTTTTTGCGCTGAGTTGAATGGTGCTATTCCTGAATCTTTAAAATGTCGGAAAAGTGGTCAAATCAGCCCGAGAAAGTCATGGATACGCCCCCTTTTTTTTATTATTTTTTTCTTTTTTTTTAATCAAATCATAGCTATTCTGACTTACTTTTTTGCGCTGAGTTGTATGGTGCTATTCCTGAATCTTTTAAATGTCGGAAAAGTGGTCAAATCAGCCCGAGAAAGTCATGGACACGCCCCCTTTTTTTTTTTTTTTTTTTTAAATCAAATCATAGCTATTCTGACTTACTTTTTTGCGCTGAGTTGAATGGTGCTATTCCTGAATCTTTAAAATGTCGGGAAAGTGGTCAAATCAGCCCGAGAAAGTCATGGACACGCCCCCTTTTTTTTTTTTTTTTTTAAATCAAATCATAGCTATTCTGACTTACTTTTTTGCGCTGAGTTGAATGGTGCTATTCCTGAATCTTTTAAATGTCGGAAAAGTGGTCAAATCAGCCCGAGAAAGTCATGGACACGCCCCCTTTTTAAAAAAAAAATCAAATCATAGCTATTCTGACTTACTTTTTTGCGCTGAGTTGAATGGTGCTATTCCCGAATCTTTAAAATGTCGGGAAAGTGGTCAAATCAGCCCGAGAAAGTCATGGACACGCCACTTTTTTTTTTTTTTTCTTTTTAATCAAATCATAGCTATTCTGACTCACTTTTTTGCGCTGAGTTGAATGGTGCTATTCCCGAATCTTTAAAATGTCGGGAAAGTGGTCAAATCAGCCCGAGAAAGTCATGGACACGCCACTTTTTTTCTTTTTTTTTTTTTTCTTTTTAATCAAATCATAGCTATTCTGACTCACTTTTTTGCGCTGAGTTGAATGGTGCTATTCCTGAATCTTTAAAATGTCGGAAAAGTGGTCAAATCAGCCCGAGAAAGTCATGGACACGCCCCCTTTTTTTTTTTTTTTTTTTAAATCAAATCATAGCTATTCTGACTTACTTTTTTGCGCTGAGTTGAATGGTGCTATTCCTGAATCTTTTAAATGTCGGAAAAGTGGTCAAATCAGCCCGAGAAAGTCATGGACACGCCCCCTTTTTTTTTTTTTTTTTTTTAATCAAATCATAGCTATTCTGACTTACTTTTTTGCGCTGAGTTGAATGGTGCTATTCCTGAATCTTTTAAATGTCGGAAAAGTGGTCAAATCAGCCCAAGAAAGTCATGGACACGCCCCCTTTTTTTTTTTTTTTTTTTTTTTTTATCAAATCATAGCTATTCTGACTTACTTTTTTGCGCTGAGTTGAATGGTGCTATTCCCGAATCTTTAAAATGTCGGGAAAGTGGTCAAATCAGCCCGAGAAAGTCATGGACACGCCCCCTTTTTTTTTTTTTTTTTTTTTTTTTTTATCAAATCATAGCTATTCTGACTTAATTTTTTGCGCTGAGTTGAATGGTGCTATTCCTGAATCTTTAAAATGTCGGAAAAGTGGTCAAATCAGCCCGAGAAAGTCATGGATACGCTCCCTTTTTTTTATTTTTTTATTTTTATTTTTTTAATCAAATCATAGCTATTCTGACTTACTTTTTTGCGCTGAGTTGTATGGTGCTATTCCTGAATCTTTTAAATGTCGGAAAAGTGGTCAAATCAGCCCGAGAAAGTCATGGACACGCCACTTTTTTTTTTTCTTTTTTTCTTTTTAATCAAATCATAGCTATTCTGACTCACTTTTTTGCGCTGAGTTGAATGGTGCTATTCCTGAATCTTTAAAATGTCGGGAAAGTGGTCAAATCAGCCCGAGAAAGTCATGGACACGCCCCCTTTTTTTTTATTTTTTTTTTTATTTTATCAAATCATAGCTATTCTGACTTACTTTTTTGCGCTGAGTTGAATGGTGCTATTCCTGAATCTTTAAAATGTCGGGAAAGTGGTCAAATCAGCCCGAGAAAGTCATGGACACGCCCCCTTTTTTTTTTTTTTTTTTTAAATCAAATCATAGCTATTCTGACTTACTTTTTTGCGCTGAGTTGAATGGTGCTATTCCTGAATCTTTAAAATGTCGGGAAAGTGGTCAAATCAGCCCGAGAAAGTCATGGACACGCCCCCTTTTTTTAAATTTTTTTTTTTTATTTAATCAAATCATAGCTATTCTGACTTACTTTTTTGCGCTGAGTTGAATGGTGCTATTCCTGAATCTTTAAAATGTCGGGAAAGTGGTCAAATCAGCCCGAGAAAGTCATGGACACGCCCCCTTTTTTTTTTTTTTTTTTTTTTAATCAAATCATAGCTATTCTGACTTACTTTTTTGCGCTGAGTTGAATGGTGCTATTCCTGAATCTTTTAAATGTCGGAAAAGTGGTCAAATCAGCCCGAGAAAGTCATGGACACGCCCCCTTTTTTAAAAAAAAATCAAATCATAGCTATTCTGACTTACTTTTTTGCGCTGAGTTGAATGGTGCTATTCCCGAATCTTTAAAATGTCGGGAAAGTGGTCAAATCAGCCCGAGAAAGTCATGGACACGCCCCCTTTTTTTTTTTTTTTTTTTTTTTTTTTATCAAATCATAGCTATTCTGACTTACTTTTTTGCGCTGAGTTGAATGGTGCTATTCCTGAATCTTTAAAATGTCGGAAAAGTGGTCAAATCAGCCCGAGAAAGTCATGGATACGCCCCCTTTTTTTTATTTTTTTATTTTTATTTTTTTAATCAAATCATAGCTATTCTGACTTACTTTTTTGCGCTGAGTTGTATGGTGCTATTCCTGAATCTTTTAAATGTCGGAAAAGTGGTCAAATCAGCCCGAGAAAGTCATGGACACGCCACTTTTTTTTTTTTTTTTTTTTTTTTAATCAAATCATAGCTATTCTGACTCACTTTTTTGCGCTGAGTTGAATGGTGCTATTCCTGAATCTTTAAAATGTCGGGAAAGTGGTCAAATCAGCCCGAGAAAGTCATGGACACGCCCCCTTTTTTTTAATTTTTTTTTTAAAATCAAATCATAGCTATTCTGACTTACTTTTTTGCGCTGAGTTGAATGGTGCTATTCCTGAATCTTTAAAATGTCGGGAAAGTGGTCAAATCAGCCCGAGAAAGTCATGGACACGCCCCCTTTTTTTTAATTTTTTTTTTTTTTTTAATCAAATCATAGCTATTCTGACTTACTTTTTTGCGCTGAGTTGAATGGTGCTATTCCTGAATCTTTTAAATGTCGGAAAAGTGGTCAAATCAGCCCGAGAAAGTCATGGACACGCCCCCTTTTTTAAAAAAAAATCAAATCATAGCTATTCTGACTTACTTTTTTGCGCTGAGTTGAATGGTGCTATTCCCGAATCTTTAAAATGTCGGGAAAGTGGTCAAATCAGCCCGAGAAAGTCATGGACACGCCCCCTTTTTTTTTTTTTTTTTTTTTTTTTTTATCAAATCATAGCTATTCTGACTTACTTTTTTGCGCTGAGTTGAATGGTGCTATTCCTGAATCTTTAAAATGTCGGAAAAGTGGTCAAATCAGCCCGAGAAAGTCATGGATACGCCCCCTTTTTTTTTTTTTTTTTTTTTATTTTTTTAATCAAATCATAGCTATTCTGACTTACTTTTTTGCGCTGAGTTGTATGGTGCTATTCCTGAATCTTTTAAATGTCGGAAAAGTGGTCAAATCAGCCCGAGAAAGTCATGGACACGCCACTTTTTTTTTTTTTTTTTTTTTTTTAATCAAATCATAGCTATTCTGACTCACTTTTTTGCGCTGAGTTGAATGGTGCTATTCCTGAATCTTTAAAATGTCGGGAAAGTGGTCAAATCAGCCCGAGAAAGTCATGGACACGCCCCCTTTTTTTTAATTTTTTTTTTAAAATCAAATCATAGCTATTCTGACTTACTTTTTTGCGCTGAGTTGAATGGTGCTATTCCTGAATCTTTAAAATGTCGGGAAAGTGGTCAAATCAGCCCGAGAAAGTCATGGACACGCCCCCTTTTTTTTAATTTTTTTTTTTTATTTAATCAAATCATAGCTATTCTGACTTACTTTTTTGCGCTGAGTTGAATGGTGCTATTCCTGAATCTTTAAAATGTCGGGAAAGTGGTCAAATCAGCCCGAGAAAGTTATGGACACGCCCCCTTTTTTTTTTTTTTTTTTTTTTAATCAAATCATAGCTATTCTGACTTACTTTTTTGCGCTGAGTTGAATGGTGCTATTCCTGAATCTTTTAAATGTCGGAAAAGTGGTCAAATCAGCCCGAGAAAGTCATGGACACGCCCCCTTTTTAAAAAAAAATCAAATCATAGCTATTCTGACTTACTTTTTTGCGCTGAGTTGAATGGTGCTATTCCCGAATCTTTAAAATGTCGGGAAAGTGGTCAAATCAGCCCGAGAAAGTCATGGACACGCCCCCTTTTTTTTTTTTTTTTTTTTTTTTTTTACCAAATCATAGCTATTCTGACTTACTTTTTTGCGCTGAGTTGAATGGTGCTATTCCTGAATCTTTAAAATGTCGGAAAAGTGGTCAAATCAGCCCGAGAAAGTCATGGATACGCCCCCTTTTTTTTATTTTTATTTTTTTAATCAAATCATAGCTATTCTGACTTACTTTTTTGCGCTGAGTTGTATGGTGCTATTCCTGAATCTTTTAAATGTCGGAAAAGTGGTCAAATCAGCCCGAGAAAGTCATGGACACGCCACTTTTTTTTTTTTTTTTTTTCTTTTTAATCAAATCATAGCTATTCTGACTCACTTTTTTGCGCTGAGTTGAATGGTGCTATTCCTGAATCTTTAAAATGTCGGGAAAGTGGTCAAATCAGCCCGAGAAAGTCATGGACACGCCCCCTTTTTTTTAATTTTTTTTTTTATTTAATCAAATCATAGCTATTCTGACTTACTTTTTTGCGCTGAGTTGAATGGTGCTATTCCTGAATCTTTAAAATGTCGGGAAAGTGGTCAAATCAGCCCGAGAATGTCATGGACACGCCCCCTTTTTTTTTTTTTTTTTTTTTTAATCAAATCATAGCTATTCTGACTTACTTTTTTGCGCTGAGTTGAATGGTGCTATTCCTGAATCTTTTAAATGTCGGAAAAGTGGTCAAATCAGCCCGAGAAAGTCATGGACACGCCCCCTTTTTAAAAAAAAAATCAAATCATAGCTATTCTGACTTACTTTTTTGCGCTGAGTTGAATGGTGCTATTCCCGAATCTTTAAAATGTCGGGAAAGTGGTCAAATCAGCCCGAGAAAGTCATGGACACGCCACTTTTTTTTTTTTTTTTTTTTTAATCAAATCATAGCTATTCTGACTCACTTTTTTGCGCTGAGTTGAATGGTGCTATTCCCGAATCTTTAAAATGTCGGGAAAGTGGTCAAATCAGCCCGAGAAAGTCATGGACACGCCACTTTTTTTTTTTTTTTTTTTTTCTTTTTAATCAAATCATAGCTATTCTGACTCACTTTTTTGCGCTGAGTTGAATGGTGCTATTCCTGAATCTTTAAAATGTCGGAAAAGTGGTCAAATCAGCCCGAGAAAGTCATGGACACGCCCCCTTTTTTTTTTTTTTTTTTTTTTTTTATCAAATCATAGCTATTCTGACTTACTTTTTTGCGCTGAGTTGAATGGTGCTATTCCTGAATCTTTAAAATGTCGGAAAAGTGGTCAAATCAGCCCGAGAAAGTCATGGATACGCCCCCTTTTTTTTATTTTTTTATTTTTATTTTTTTAATCAAATCATAGCTATTCTGACTTACTTTTTTGCGCTGAGTTGTATGGTGCTATTCCTGAATCTTTTAAATGTCGGAAAAGTGGTCAAATCAGCCCGAGAAAGTCATGGACACGCCACTTTTTTTTTTTTTTTTTTTCTTTTTAATCAAATCATAGCTATTCTGACTCACTTTTTTGCGCTGAGTTGAATGGTGCTATTCCTGAATCTTTAAAATGTCGGGAAAGTGGTCAAATCAGCCCGAGAAAGTCATGGACACGCCCCCTTTTTTTTAATTTTTTTTTTTATTTAATCAAATCATAGCTATTCTGACTTACTTTTTTGCGCTGAGTTGAATGGTGCTATTCCTGAATCTTTAAAATGTCGGGAAAGTGGTCAAATCAGCCCGAGAATGTCATGGACACGCCCCCTTTTTTTTTTTTTTTTTTTTTTAATCAAATCATAGCTATTCTGACTTACTTTTTTGCGCTGAGTTGAATGGTGCTATTCCTGAATCTTTTAAATGTCGGAAAAGTGGTAAAATCAGCCCGAGAAAGTCATGGACACGCCCCCTTTTTTTTTTTTTTTTAATCAAATCATAGCTATTCTGACTCACTTTTTTGTGCTGAGTTGAATGGTGCTATTCCTGAATCTTTAAAATGTCGGGAAAGTGGTCAAATCAGCCCGAGAAAGTCATGGACACGCCCCCTTTTTTTTTTTTTTTTTTTTAATCAAATCATAGCTATTCTGACTTACTTTTTTGAGCTGAGTTGAATGGTGCTATTCCCGAATCTTTAAAATGTCGGGAAAGTGGTCAAATCAGCCCGAGAAAGTCATGGACACGCCCCCTTTTTTTTAATTTTTTTTATCAAATCATAGCTATTCTGACTTACTTTTTTGCGCATGAGTTGAATGGTGCTATTCCTGAATCTTTTAAATGTCGGAAAAGTGGTCAAATCAGCCCGAGAAAGTCATGGACACGCCCCTTTTTTTTTTTTTTTTTTTTGAATCAAATCATAGCTATTCTGACTTACTTTTTTGCGCTGAGTTGAATGGTGCTATTCCTGAATCTTTTAAATGTCGGAAAAGTGGTCAAATCAGCCCGAGAAAGTCATGGACACGCCCCCTTTTTAAAAAAAAAATCAAATCATAGCTATTCTGACTCACTTTTTTGCGCTGAGTTGAATGGTGCTATTCCTGAATCTTTAAAATGTCGGGAAAGTGGTCAAATCAGCCCGAGAAAGTCATGGACACGCCCCCTTTTTTTTTTTTTTTTTTTTTTTTTTAATCAAATCATAGCTATTCTGACTTACTTTTTTGCGCTGAGTTGAATGGTGCTATTCCTGAATCTTTTAAATGTCGGGAAAGTGGTCAAATCAGCCCGAGAAAGTCATGGACACGCCCCCTTTTTTTTTTTTTTTTTTTTAATCAAATCATAGCTATTCTGACTTACTTTTTTGCGCTGAGTTGAATGGTGCTATTCCTGAATCTTTTAAATGTCGGAAAAGTGGTCAAATCAGCCCGAGAAAGTCATGGACACGCCCCCTTTTTTTTTTCTTTTTTTTTTTTTTTTAAATCAAATCATAGCCATTCTGACTTACTTTTTTGCGCTGAGTTGAATGGTGCTATTCCTGAATCTTTAAAATGTCGGGAAAGTGGTCAAATCAGCCCGATAAAGTCATGGACACGCCCCCTTTTTTTTTTTTTTTTTTTTAATCAAATCATAGCTATTCTGACTTACTTTTTTGCGCTGAGTTGAATGGTGCTATTCCTGAATCTTTAAAATGTCAGGAAAGTGGTCAAATCAGCCCGAGAAAGTCATGGACACGCCACTTTTTTTTTTTTTTTTTTTTCTTTTTAATCAAATCATAGCTATTCTGACTCACTTTTTTGCGCTGAGTTGAATGGTGCTATTCCTGAATCTTTTAAATGTCGGAAAAGTGGTCAAATCAGCCCGAGAAAGTCATGGACACGCCCCCTTTTTTTTTTCTTTTTTTTTTTTTCTTTTTAATCAAATCATAGCTATTCTGACTCACTTTTTTTGCGCTGAGTTGAATGGTGCTATTCCTGAATCTTTAAAATGTCGGGAAAGTGGTCAAATCAGCCCGAGAAAGTCATGGACACGCCCCCTTTTTTTTTTTTTTTTTTTTAATCAAATCATAGCTATTCTGACTTACTTTTTTGCGCTGAGTTGAATGGTGCTATTCCTGAATCTTTAAAATGTCGGGAAAGTGGTCAAATCAGCCCGAGAAAGTCATGGACACGCCCCCTTTTTTTTTTTTTTTTTTTTAATCAAATCATAGCTATTCTGACTTACTTTTTTGCGCTGAGTTGAATGGTGCTATTCCTGAATCTTTTAAATGTCGGAAAAGTGGTCAAATCAGCCCGAGAAAGTCATGGACACGCCCCCTTTTTTTTTTCTTTTTTTTTTTTTCTTTTTAATCAAATCATAGCTATTCTGACTCACTTTTTTTGCGCTGAGTTGAATGGTGCTATTCCTGAATCTTTAAAATGTCGGGAAAGTGGTCAAATCAGCCCGAGAAAGTCATGGACACGCCCCCTTTTTTTTTTTTTTTTTTTTAATCAAATCATAGCTATTCTGACTTACTTTTTTTGCGCTGAGTTGAATGGTGCTATTCCTGAATCTTTTAAATGTCGGAAAAGTGGTAAAATCAGCCCGAGAAAGTCATGGACACGCCCCCTTTTTTTTTTTTTTTTTAATCAAATCATAGCTATTCTGACTCACTTTTTTGTGCTGAGTTGAATGGTGCTATTCCTGAATCTTTAAAATGTCGGGAAAGTGGTCAAATCAGCCCGAGAAAGTCATGGACACGCCCCCTTTTTTTTTTTTTTTTTTTTAATCAAATCATAGCTATTCTGACTTACTTTTTTGAGCTGAGTTGAATGGTGCTATTCCCGAATCTTTAAAATGTCGGGAAAGTGGTCAAATCAGCCCGAGAAAGTCATGGACACGCCCCCTTTTTTTTAATTTTTTTTATCAAATCATAGCTATTCTGACTTACTTTTTTGCGCATGAGTTGAATGGTGCTATTCCTGAATCTTTTAAATGTCGGAAAAGTGGTCAAATCAGCCCGAGAAAGTCATGGACACGCCCCTTTTTTTTCTTTTTTTTTTGAATCAAATCATAGCTATTCTGACTTACTTTTTTGCGCTGAGTTGAATGGTGCTATTCCTGAATCTTTTAAATGTCGGAAAAGTGGTCAAATCAGCCCGAGAAAGTCATGGACACGCCCCCTTTTTTAAAAAAAAATCAAATCATAGCTATTCTGACTCACTTTTTTGCGCTGAGTTGAATGGTGCTATTCCTGAATCTTTAAAATGTCGGGAAAGTGGTCAAATCAGCCCGAGAAAGTCATGGACACGCCCCCTTTTTTTTTTTTTTTTTTTTTTTTTTAATCAAATCATAGCTATTCTGACTTACTTTTTTGCGCTGAGTTGAATGGTGCTATTCCTGAATCTTTTAAATGTCGGAAAAGTGGTCAAATCAGCCCGAGAAAGTCATGGACACGCCCCCTTTTTTTTTTTTTTTTTAAATCAAATCATAGCTATTCTGACTCACTTTTTTGCGCTGAGTTGAATGGTGCTATTCCTGAATCTTTAAAATGTCGGGAAAGTGGTCAAATCAGCCCGAGAAAGTCATGGACACGCCCCCTTTTTTTTTTTTTTTTTTTTTTTTAATCAAATCATAGCTATTCTGACTTACTTTTTTGCGCTGAGTTGAATGGTGCTATTCCTGAATCTTTTAAATGTCGGAAAAGTGGTCAAATCAGCCCGAGAAAGTCATGGACACGCCCCCTTTTTTTTTTTTTTTTTTTTAATCAAATCATAGCTATTCTGACTTACTTTTTTGCGCTGAGTTGAATGGTGCTATTCCTGAATCTTTTAAATGTCGGAAAAGTGGTCAAATCAGCCCGAGAAAGTCATGGACACGCCCCCTTTTTTAAAAAAAAATCAAATCATAGCTATTCTGACTCACTTTTTTGCGCTGAGTTGAATGGTGCTATTCCTGAATCTTTAAAATGTCGGGAAAGTGGTCAAATCAGCCCGAGAAAGTCATGGACACGCCCTTTTTTTTTTTTTTTTTTTTAATCAAATCATAGCTATTCTGACTTACTTTTTTGCGCTGAGTTGAATGGTGCTATTCCTGAATCTTTTAAATGTCGGAAAAGTGGTCAAATCAGCCCGAGAAAGTCATGGACACGCCCCTTTTTTTTCTTTTTTTTTTGAATCAAATCATAGCTATTCTGACTTACTTTTTTGCGCTGAGTTGAATGGTGCTATTCCTGAATCTTTTAAATGTCGGAAAAGTGGTCAAATCAGCCCGAGAAAGTCATGGACACGCCCCCTTTTTTAAAAAAAAATCAAATCATAGCTATTCTGACTCACTTTTTTGCGCTGAGTTGAATGGTGCTATTCCTGAATCTTTAAAATGTCGGGAAAGTGGTCAAATCAGCCCGAGAAAGTCATGGACACGCCCCCTTTTTTTTTTTTTTTTTTTTTTTTTAATCAAATCATAGCTATTCTGACTTACTTTTTTGCGCTGAGTTGAATGGTGCTATTCCTGAATCTTTTAAATGTCGGAAAAGTGGTCAAATCAGCCCGAGAAAGTCATGGACACGCCCCCTTTTTTTTTTTTTTTTTAAATCAAATCATAGCTATTCTGACTCACTTTTTTGCGCTGAGTTGAATGGTGCTATTCCTGAATCTTTAAAATGTCGGGAAAGTGGTCAAATCAGCCCGAGAAAGTCATGGACACGCCCCCTTTTTTTTTTTTTTTTTTTTTTTTTAATCAAATCATAGCTATTCTGACTTACTTTTTTGCGCTGAGTTGAATGGTGCTATTCCTGAATCTTTTAAATGTCGGAAAAGTGGTCAAATCAGCCCGAGAAAGTCATGGACACGCCCCCTTTTTTTTTTTTTTTTTTTTAATCAAATCATAGCTATTCTGACTTACTTTTTTGCGCTGAGTTGAATGGTGCTATTCCTGAATCTTTTAAATGTCGGAAAAGTGGTCAAATCAGCCCGAGAAAGTCATGGACACGCCCCCTTTTTTAAAAAAAAATCAAATCATAGCTATTCTGACTCACTTTTTTGCGCTGAGTTGAATGGTGCTATTCCTGAATCTTTAAAATGTCGGGAAAGTGGTCAAATCAGCCCGAGAAAGTCATGGACACGCCCTTTTTTTTTTTTTTTTTTTTAATCAAATCATAGCTATTCTGACTTACTTTTTTGCGCTGAGTTGAATGGTGCTATTCCTGAATCTTTTAAATGTCGGAAAAGTGGTCAAATCAGCCCGAGAAAGTCATGGACACGCCCCCTTTTTTCTTTTTATCAAATCATAGCTATTCTGACTTACTTTTTTGCGCTGAGTTGAATGGTGCTATTCCCGAATCTTTAAAATGTCGGGAAAGTGGTCAAATCAGCCCGAGAAAGTCATAGACACGCCCCCTTTTTTTTTTTTATTATTATTTTTTTTTTTATCAAATCATAGCTCTTCTGACTTACTTTTTTGCGCTGAGTTGAATGGTGCTATTCCTGAATCTTTTAAATGTCGGAAAAGTGGTCAAATCAGCCCGAGAAAGTCATGGACACGCCCCCTTTTTTAAAAAAAAATCAAATCATAGCTATTCTGACTCACTTTTTTGCGCTGAGTTGAATGGTGCTATTCCTGAATCTTTAAAATGTCGGGAAAGTGGTCAAATCAGCCCGAGAAAGTCATGGACACGCCCCCTTTTTTTTTTTTTTTTTTTTTTTAATCAAATCATAGCTATTCTGACTTACTTTTTTGCGCTGAGTTGAATGGTGCTATTCCTGAATCTTTTAAATGTCGGAAAAGTGGTCAAATCAGCCCGAGAAAGTCATGGACACGCCCCCTTTTTTTTTTTTTTTTTAAATCAAATCATAGCTATTCTGACTCACTTTTTTGCGCTGAGTTGAATGGTGCTATTCCTGAATCTTTAAAATGTCGGGAAAGTGGTCAAATCAGCCCGAGAAAGTCATGGACACGCCCCCTTTTTTTTTTTTTTTTTTTTTTTTAATCAAATCATAGCTATTCTGACTTACTTTTTTGCGCTGAGTTGAATGGTGCTATTCCTGAATCTTTTAAATGTCGGAAAAGTGGTCAAATCAGCCCGAGAAAGTCATGGACACGCCCCCTTTTTTTTTTTTTTTTTTTTAATCAAATCATAGCTATTCTGACTTACTTTTTTGCGCTGAGTTGAATGGTGCTATTCCTGAATCTTTTAAATGTCGGAAAAGTGGTCAAATCAGCCCGAGAAAGTCATGGACACGCCCCCTTTTTTAAAAAAAAATCAAATCATAGCTATTCTGACTCACTTTTTTGCGCTGAGTTGAATGGTGCTATTCCTGAATCTTTAAAATGTCGGGAAAGTGGTCAAATCAGCCCGAGAAAGTCATGGACACGCCCTTTTTTTTTTTTTTTTTTTTAATCAAATCATAGCTATTCTGACTTACTTTTTTGCGCTGAGTTGAATGGTGCTATTCCTGAATCTTTTAAATGTCGGAAAAGTGGTCAAATCAGCCCGAGAAAGTCATGGACACGCCCCCTTTTTTCTTTTTATCAAATCATAGCTATTCTGACTTACTTTTTTGCGCTGAGTTGAATGGTGCTATTCCCGAATCTTTAAAATGTCGGGAAAGTGGTCAAATCAGCCCGAGAAAGTCATAGACACGCCCCCTTTTTTTTTTTTATTATTATTTTTTTTTTTATCAAATCATAGCTCTTCTGACTTACTTTTTTGCGCTGAGTTGAATGGTGCTATTCCTGAATCTTTTAAATGTCGGAAAAGTGGTCAAATCAGCCCGAGAAAGTCATGGACAAGGCCCCCTTTTTTTTTTTTTTTTTTAAATCAAATCATAGCTATTCTGACTTACTTTTTTGCGCTGAGTTGAATGGTGCTATTCCTGAATCTTTAAAATGTCAGGAAAGTGGTCAAATCAGCCCGAGAAAGTCATGGACACGCCACTTTTTTTTTCTTTTTTTTTTTCTTTTTAATCAAATCATAGCTATTCTGACTCACTTTTTTGCGCTGAGTTGAATGGTGCTATTCCTGAATCTTTAAAATGTCGGGAAAGTGGTCAAATCAGCCCGAGAAAGTCATGGACACGCCCCCCTTTTTTTTTTTTTTTTTTTTAATCAAATCATAGCTATTCTGACTTACTTTTTTGCGCTGAGTTGAATGGTGCTATTCCTGAATCTTTTAAATGTCGGAAAAGTGGTCAAATCAGCCCGAGAAAGTCATGGAGACGCCCCCTTTTTTTTTTCTTTTTAATCAAATCATAGCTATTCTGACTCACTTTTTTTGCGCTGAGTTGAATGGTGCTATTCCTGAATCTTTAAAATGTCGGGAAAGTGGTCAAATCAGCCCGAGAAAGTCATGGACACGCCCCCTTTTTTTTTTTTTTTTTTTTAATCAAATCATAGCTATTCTGACTTACTTTTTTGCGCTGAGTTGAATGGTGCTATTCCTGAATCTTTTAAATGTCGGAAAAGTGGTCAAATCAGCCCGAGAAAGTCATGGACACGCCCCCTTTTTTTTTTTTTTTTTTTAATCAAATCATAGCTATTCTGACTTACTTTTTTGCGCTGAGTTGAATGGTGCTATTCCTGAATCTTTTAAATGTCGGAAAAGTGGTCATCAGCCCGAGAAAGTCATGGACACGCCCCCTTTTTTAAAAAAAAATCAAATCATAGCTATTCTGACTCACTTTTTTGCGCTGAGTTGAATGGTGCTATTCCTGAATCTTTAAAATGTCGGGAAAGTGGTCAAATCAGCCCGAGAAAGTCATGGACACGCCCTTTTTTTTTTTTTTTTTTTTAATCAAATCATAGCTATTCTGACTTACTTTTTTGCGCTGAGTTGAATGGTGCTATTCCTGAATCTTTTAAATGTCGGAAAAGTGGTCAAATCAGCCCGAGAAAGTCATGGACACGCCCCCTTTTTTCTTTTTATCAAATCATAGCTATTCTGACTTACTTTTTTGCGCTGAGTTGAATGGTGCTATTCCCGAATCTTTAAAATGTCGGGAAAGTGGTCAAATCAGCCCGAGAAAGTCATAGACACGCCCCCTTTTTTTTTTTTATTATTATTTTTTTTTTTATCAAATCATAGCTCTTCTGACTTACTTTTTTGCGCTGAGTTGAATGGTGCTATTCCTGAATCTTTTAAATGTCGGAAAAGTGGTCAAATCAGCCCGAGAAAGTCATGGACAAGGCCCCCTTTTTTTTTTTTTTTTTTTAAATCAAATCATAGCTATTCTGACTTACTTTTTTGCGCTGAGTTGAATGGTGCTATTCCTGAATCTTTAAAATGTCAGGAAAGTGGTCAAATCAGCCCGAGAAAGTCATGGACACGCCACTTTTTTTTTCTTTTTTTTTTTCTTTTTAATCAAATCATAGCTATTCTGACTCACTTTTTTGCGCTGAGTTGAATGGTGCTATTCCTGAATCTTTAAAATGTCGGGAAAGTGGTCAAATCAGCCCGAGAAAGTCATGGACACGCCCCCTTTTTTTTTTTTTTTTTTTTAATCAAATCATAGCTATTCTGACTTACTTTTTTGCGCTGAGTTGAATGGTGCTATTCCTGAATCTTTTAAATGTCGGAAAAGTGGTCAAATCAGCCCGAGAAAGTCATGGAGACGCCCCCTTTTTTTTTTCTTTTTTTTTTTTTCTTTTTAATCAAATCATAGCTATTCTGACTCACTTTTTTTGCGCTGAGTTGAATGGTGCTATTCCTGAATCTTTAAAATGTCGGGAAAGTGGTCAAATCAGCCCGAGAAAGTCATGGACACGCCCCCTTTTTTTTTTTTTTTTTTTTAATCAAATCATAGCTATTCTGACTTACTTTTTTGCGCTGAGTTGAATGGTGCTATTCCTGAATCTTTTAAATGTCGGAAAAGTGGTCAAATCAGCCCGAGAAAGTCATGGACACGCCCCCTTTTTTTTTTTTTTTTTTTTAATCAAATCATAGCTATTCTGACTTACTTTTTTGCGCTGAGTTGAATGGTGCTATTCCTGAATCTTTTAAATGTCGGAAAAGTGGTCAAATCAGCCCGAGAAAGTCATGGAGACGCCCCCTTTTTTTTTTCTTTTTTTTTTTTTCTTTTTAATCAAATCATAGCTATTCTGACTCACTTTTTTTGCGCTGAGTTGAATGGTGCTATTCCTGAATCTTTAAAATGTCGGGAAAGTGGTCAAATCAGCCCGAGAAAGTCATGGACACGCCCCCTTTTTTTTTTTTTTTTTTTTAATCAAATCATAGCTATTCTGACTTACTTTTTTGCGCTGAGTTGAATGGTGCTATTCCTGAATCTTTTAAATGTCGGAAAAGTGGTCAAATCAGCCCGAGAAAGTCATGGACACGCCCCCTTTTTTTTTTTTTTTTTTTTTAATCAAATCATAGCTATTCTGACTTACTTTTTTGCGCTGAGTTGAATGGTGCTATTCCTGAATCTTTTAAATGTCGGAAAAGTGGTCAAATCAGCCCGAGAAAGTCATGGAGACGCCCCCTTTTTTTTTTCTTTTTTTTTTTTCTTTTTAATCAAATCATAGCTATTCTGACTCACTTTTTTTGCGCTGAGTTGAATGGTGCTATTCCTGAATCTTTAAAATGTCGGGAAAGTGGTCAAATCAGCCCGAGAAAGTCATGGACACGCCCCCTTTTTTTTTTTTTTTTTTTTAATCAAATCATAGCTATTCTGACTTACTTTTTTGCGCTGAGTTGAATGGTGCTATTCCTGAATCTTTTAAATGTCGGAAAAGTGGTCAAATCAGCCCGAGAAAGTCATGGACACGCCCCCTTTTTTTTTTTTTTTTTTTTAATCAAATCATAGCTATTCTGACTTACTTTTTTGCGCTGAGTTGAATGGTGCTATTCCTGAATCTTTTAAATGTCGGAAAAGTGGTCAAATCAGCCCGAGAAAGTCATGGACACGCCCCCTTTTTTAAAAAAAAATCAAATCATAGCTATTCTGACTCACTTTTTTGCGCTGAGTTGAATGGTGCTATTCCTGAATCTTTAAAATGTCGGGAAAGTGGTCAAATCAGCCCGAGAAAGTCATGGACACGCCCTTTTTTTTTTTTTTTTTTAATCAAATCATAGCTATTCTGACTTACTTTTTTGCGCTGAGTTGAATGGTGCTATTCCTGAATCTTTTAAATGTCGGAAAAGTGGTCAAATCAGCCCGAGAAAGTCATGGACACGCCCCCTTTTTTCTTTTTATCAAATCATAGCTATTCTGACTTACTTTTTTGCGCTGAGTTGAATGGTGCTATTCCCGAATCTTTAAAATGTCGGGAAAGTGGTCAAATCAGCCCGAGAAAGTCATAGACACGCCCCCTTTTTTTTTTATTATTATTTTTTTTTTTATCAAATCATAGCTCTTCTGACTTACTTTTTTGCGCTGAGTTGAATGGTGCTATTCCTGAATCTTTTAAATGTCGGAAAAGTGGTCAAATCAGCCCGAGAAAGTCATGGACAAGGCCCCCTTTTTTTTTTTTTTTTTTTAAATCAAATCATAGCTATTCTGACTTACTTTTTTGCGCTGAGTTGAATGGTGCTATTCCTGAATCTTTAAAATGTCAGGAAAGTGGTCAAATCAGCCCGAGAAAGTCATGGACACGCCACTTTTTTTTTCTTTTTTTTTTCTTGTTAATCAAATCATAGCTATTCTGACTCACTTTTTTTGCGCTGAGTTGAATGGTGCTATTCCTGAATCTTTAAAATGTCGGGAAAGTGGTCAAATCAGCCCGAGAAAGTCATGGACACGCCCCCTTTTTTTTTTTTTTTTTTTTAATCAAATCATAGCTATTCTGACTTACTTTTTTGCGCTGAGTTGAATGGTGCTATTCCTGAATCTTTTAAATGTCGGAAAAGTGGTCAAATCAGCCCGAGAAAGTCATGGAGACGCCCCCTTTTTTTTTTCTTTTTTTTTTTTTCTTTTTAATCAAATCATAGCTATTCTGACTCACTTTTTTTGCGCTGAGTTGAATGGTGCTATTCCTGAATCTTTAAAATGTCGGGAAAGTGGTCAAATCAGCCCGAGAAAGTCATGGACACGCCCCCTTTTTTTTTTTTTTTTTTTTAATCAAATCATAGCTATTCTGACTTACTTTTTTGCGCTGAGTTGAATGGTGCTATTCCTGAATCTTTTAAATGTCGGAAAAGTGGTCAAATCAGCCCGAGAAAGTCATGGACACGCCCCCTTTTTTTTTTTTTTTTTTTTAATCAAATCATAGCTATTCTGACTTACTTTTTTGCGCTGAGTTGAATGGTGCTATTCCTGAATCTTTTAAATGTCGGAAAAGTGGTCAAATCAGCCCGAGAAAGTCATGGAGACGCCCCCTTTTTTTTTTCTTTTTTTTTTTTTCTTTTTAATCAAATCATAGCTATTCTGACTCACTTTATTTGCGCTGAGTTGAATGGTGCTATTCCTGAATCTTTAAAATGTCGGGAAAGTGGTCAAATCAGCCCGAGAAAGTCATGGACACGCCCCCTTTTTTTTTTTTTTTTTTTTAATCAAATCATAGCTATTCTGACTTACTTTTTTGCGCTGAGTTGAATGGTGCTATTCCTGAATCTTTTAAATGTCGGAAAAGTGGTCAAATCAGCCCGAGAAAGTCATGGACACGCCCCCTTTTTTTTTTTTTTTTTTTTAATCAAATCATAGCTATTCTGACTTACTTTTTTGCGCTGAGTTGAATGGTGCTATTCCTGAATCTTTTAAATGTCGGAAAAGTGGTCAAATCAGCCCGAGAAAGTCATGGACACGCCCCCTTTTTTAAAAAAAAATCAAATCATAGCTATTCTGACTCACTTTTTTGCGCTGAGTTGAATGGTGCTATTCCTGAATCTTTAAAATGTCGGGAAAGTGGTCAAATCAGCCCGAGAAAGTCATGGACACGCCCTTTTTTTTTTTTTTTTTTTAATCAAATCATAGCTATTCTGACTTACTTTTTTGCGCTGAGTTGAATGGTGCTATTCCTGAATCTTTTAAATGTCGGAAAAGTGGTCAAATCAGCCCGAGAAAGTCATGGACACGCCCCCTTTTTTCTTTTTATCAAATCATAGCTATTCTGACTTACTTTTTTGCGCTGAGTTGAATGGTGCTATTCCCGAATCTTTAAAATGTCGGGAAAGTGGTCAAATCAGCCCGAGAAAGTCATAGACACGCCCCCTTTTTTTTTTTTATTATTATTTTTTTTTTTATCAAATCATAGCTCTTCTGACTTACTTTTTTGCGCTGAGTTGAATGGTGCTATTCCTGAATCTTTTAAATGTCGGAAAAGTGGTCAAATCAGCCCGAGAAAGTCATGGACAAGGCCCCCTTTTTTTTTTTTTTTTTTTAAATCAAATCATAGCTATTCTGACTTACTTTTTTGCGCTGAGTTGAATGGTGCTATTCCTGAATCTTTAAAATGTCAGGAAAGTGGTCAAATCAGCCCGAGAAAGTCATGGACACGCCACTTTTTTTTTCTTTTTTTTTTTCTTTTTAATCAAATCATAGCTATTCTGACTCACTTTTTTGCGCTGAGTTGAATGGTGCTATTCCTGAATCTTTAAAATGTCGGGAAAGTGGTCAAATCAGCCCGAGAAAGTCATGGACACGCCCCCTTTTTTTTTCTTTTTTTTTTAAATCAAATCATAGCTATTCTGACTTACTTTTTTGCGCTGAGTTGAATGGTGCTATTCCTGAATCTTTTAAATGTCGGAAAAGTGGTCAAATCAGCCCGAGAAAGTCATGGAGACGCCCCCTTTTTTTTTTCTTTTTTTTTTTTTCTTTTTAATCAAATCATAGCTATTCTGACTCACTTTTTTTGCGCTGAGTTGAATGGTGCTATTCCTGAATCTTTAAAATGTCGGGAAAGTGGTCAAATCAGCCCGAGAAAGTCATGGACACGCCCCCTTTTTTTTTTTTTTTTTTTTAATCAAATCATAGCTATTCTGACTTACTTTTTTGCGCTGAGTTGAATGGTGCTATTCCTGAATCTTTTAAATGTCGGAAAAGTGGTCAAATCAGCCCGAGAAAGTCATGGACACGCCCCCTTTTTTTTTTTTTTTTTTTTTTTTTTTAATCAAATCATAGCTATTCTGACTCACTTTTTTGCGCTGAGTTGAATGGTGCTATTCCTGAATCTTTAAAATGTCGGGAAAGTGGTCAAATCAGCCCGAGAAAGTCATGGACACGCCCCCTTTTTTTTTTTTTTTTTTTAAATCAAATCATAGTTATTCTGACTTACTTTTTTGAGCTGAGTTGAATGGTGCTATTCCCGAATCTTTAAAATGTCGGGAAAGTGGTCAAATCAGCCCGAGAAAGTCATGGACACGCCCCCTTTTTTTTTCTTTTTTTTTAAATTTTTTTTTATCAAATCATAGCTATTCTGACTTACTTTTTTGCGCTGAGTTGAATGGTGCTATTCCTGAATCTTTTAAATGTCGGAAAAGTGGTCAAATCAGCCAGAGAAAGTCATGGACACGCCCCCTTTTTTTTTTTTTTTTTTTAAATCAAATCATAGCTATTCTGACTTACTTTTTTGCGCTGAGTTGAATGGTGCTATTCCTGAATCTTTAAAATGTCGGGAAAGTGGTCAAATCAGCCCGAGAAAGTCATGGACACGCCCCTTTTTTTTTTTTTTTTTTTTCTTTTTAATCAAATCATAGCTATTCTGACTCACTTTTTTGCGCTGAGTTGAATGGTGCTATTCCTGAATCTTTAAAATGTCGGGAAAGTGGTCAAATCAGCCCGAGAAAGTCATGGACACGCCCCCTTTTTTTTTTTTTTTTTTAAATCAAATCATAGCTATTCTGACTTACTTTTTTGAGCTGAGTTGAATGGTGCTATTCCCGAATCTTTAAAATGTCGGGAAAGTGGTCAAATCAGCCCGAGAAAGTCATGGACACGCCCCCCTTTTTTTTTTTTTTTTTTTTTATCAAATCATAGCTATTCTGACTTACTTTTTTGCGCTGAGTTGAATGGTGCTATTCCTGAATCTTTTAAATGTCGGAAAAGTGGTCAAATCAGCCCGAGAAAGTCATGGACACGCCCCCTTTTTTTTAAATTTTTTTTAAATCAAATCATAGCTATTCTGACTTACTTTTTTGCGCTGAGTTGAATGGTGCTATTCCTGAATCTTTAAAATGTCGGGAAAGTGGTCAAATCAGCCCGAGAAAGTCATGGACACGCCACTTTTTTTTTTTTTTTTTTTTCTTTTTAATCAAATCATAGCTATTCTGACTCACTTTTTTGCGCTGAGTTGAATGGTGCTATTCCTGAATCTTTTAAATGTCGGAAAAGTGGTCAAATCAGCCCGAGAAAGTCATGGACACGCCCCCTTTTTTTTTTTTTTTTTTTAATCAAATCATAGCTATTCTGACTTACTTTTTTGCGCTGAGTTGAATGGTGCTATTCCTGAATCTTTAAAATGTCGGGAAAGTGGTCAAATCAGCCCGAGAAAGTCATGGACACGCCACTTTTTTTTTTTTTTTTTTTTCTTTTTAATCAAATCATAGCTATTCTGACTCACTTTTTTGCGCTGAGTTGAATGGTGCTATTCCTGAATCTTTAAAATGTCGGGAAAGTGGTCAAATCAGCCCGAGAAAGTCATGGACACGCCCCCTTTTTTTTTTCTTTTTTTTAAAATCAAATCATAGCTATTCTGACTTACTTTTTTGCGCTGAGTTGAATGGTGCTATTCCTGAATCTTTTAAATGTCGGAAAAGTGGTCAAATCAGCCCGAGAAAGTCATGGACACGCCCCCTTTTTTTTCTTTTTTTTTTTTTTTCTTTTTAATCAAATCATAGCTATTCTGACTCACTTTTTTGCGCTGAGTTGAATGGTGCTATTCCTGAATCTTTAAAATGTCGGGAAAGTGGTCAAATCAGCCCGAGAAAGTCATGGACACGCCCCCTTTTTTTTTTTTTTTTTTTAATCAAATCATAGCTATTCTGACTCACTTTTTTGCGCTGAGTTGAATGGTGCTATTCCTGAATCTTTAAAATGTCGGAAAAGTGGTCAAATCAGCCCGAGAAAGTCATGGACACGCCCCCTTTTTTTTTTTTTTTTTTTAATCAAATCATAGCTATTCTGACTTACTTTTTTGCGCTGAGTTGAATGGTGCTATTCCTGAATCTTTTCAATGTCGGAAAAGTGGTCAAATCAGCCCGAGAAAGTCATGGACACGCCCCCTTTTTTTTTTTTTTTTTTTAAATCAAATCATAGCTATTCTGACTTACTTTTTTGAGCTGAGTTGAATGGTGCTATTCCCGAATCTTTAAAATGTCGGGAAAGTGGTCAAATCAGCCCGAGAAAGTCATGGACACGCCCCCCTTTTTTTTTTTTTTTTTTTAATCAAATCATAGCTATTCTGACTTACTTTTTTGCGCTGAGTTGAATGGTGCTATTCCTGAATCTTTTAAATGTCGGAAAAGTGGTCAAATCAGCCCGAGAAAGTCATGGACACGCCCCCTTTTTTTTCTTTTTTTTTTTTTTTCTTTTTAATCAAATCATAGCTATTCTGACTCACTTTTTTGCGCTGAGTTGAATGGTGCTATTCCTGAATCTTTAAAATGTCGGGAAAGTGGTCAAATCAGCCCGAGAAAGTCATGGACACGCCCCCTTTTTTTTTTTTTTTTTTAAATCAAATCATAGCTATTCTGACTCACTTTTTTGCGCTGAGTTGAATGGTGCTATTCCTGAATCTTTAAAATGTCGGAAAAGTGGTCAAATCAGCCCGAGAAAGTCATGGACACGCCCCCTTTTTTTTTTTTTTTTTTAAAATCAAATCATAGCTATTCTGACTTACTTTTTTGCGCTGAGTTGAATGGTGCTATTCCTGAATCTTTTAAATGTCGGAAAAGTGGTCAAATCAGCCCGAGAAAGTCATGGACACGCCCCCTTTTTTTTTTTTTTTTTTTAAATCAAATCATAGCTATTCTGACTTACTTTTTTGAGCTGAGTTGAATGGTGCTATTCCCGAATCTTTAAAATGTCGGGAAAGTGGTCAAATCAGCCCGAGAAAGTCATGGACACGCCCCCCTTTTTTTTTTTTTTTTTTTTTTTATGAAATCATAGCTATTCTGACTTACTTTTTTGCGCTGAGTTGAATGGTGCTATTCCTGAATCTTTTAAATGTCGGAAAAGTGGTCAAATCAGCCCGAGAAAGTCATGGACACGCCCCCTTTTTTTTATTTTTTTTTTAAATCAAATCATAGCTATTCTGACTCACTTTTTTGCGCTGAGTTGAATGGTGCTATTCCTGAATCTTTAAAATGTCGGGAAAGTGGTCAAATCAGCCCGAGAAAGTCATGGACACGCCCCCTTTTTTTTTTTTTTTTTTTTTTTTTTTTTAATCAAATCATAGCTATTCTGACTTACTTTTTTGCGCTGAGTTGAATGGTGCTATTCCTGAATCTTTTAAATGTCGGAAAAGTGGTCAAATCAGCCCGAGAAAGTCATGGACACGCCCCCTTTTTTTTTTTTTTTTTTAATCAAATCATAGCTATTCTGACTTACTTTTTTGCGCTGAGTTGAATGGTGCTATTCCTGAATCTTTAAAATGTCGGGAAAGTGGTCAAATCAGCCCGAGAAAGTCATGGACACGCCACTTTTTTTTTTTTTTTTTTTTCTTTTTAATCAAATCATAGCTATTCTGACTCACTTTTTTGCGCTGAGTTGAATGGTGCTATTCCTGAATCTTTAAAATGTCGGGAAAGTGGTCAAATCAGCCCGAGAAAGTCATGGACACGCCCCCTTTTTTTTTTTTTTTTTTTAATCAAATCATAGCTATTCTGACTTACTTTTTTGCGCTGAGTTGAATGGTGCTATTCCTGAATCTTTTAAATGTCGGAAAAGTGGTCAAATCAGCCCGAGAAAGTCATGGACACGCCCCCTTTTTTTTCTTTTTTTTTTTTTTTCTTTTTAATCAAATCATAGCTATTCTGACTCACTTTTTTTGCGCTGAGTTGAATGGTGCTATTCCTGAATCTTTAAAATGTCGGGAAAGTGGTCAAATCAGCCCGAGAAAGTCATGGACACGCCCCCTTTTTTTTTTTTTTTTTTTAAATCAAATCATAGCTATTCTGACTCACTTTTTTGCGCTGAGTTGAATGGTGCTATTCCTGAATCTTTAAAATGTCGGAAAAGTGGTCAAATCAGCCCGAGAAAGTCATGGACACGCCCCCTTTTTTTTTTTTTTTTTTAATCAAATCATAGCTATTCTGACTTACTTTTTTGCGCTGAGTTGAATGGTGCTATTCCTGAATCTTTTAAATGTCGGAAAAGTGGTCAAATCAGCCCGAGAAAGTCATGGACACGCCCCCTTTTTTTTTTTTTTTTTTTAAATCAAATCATAGCTATTCTGACTTACTTTTTTGAGCTGAGTTGAATGGTGCTATTCCCGAATCTTTAAAATGTCGGCAAAGTGGTCAAATCAGCCCGAGAAAGTCATGGACACGCCCCCTTTTTTTTTTTTTTTTTTTAATCAAATCATAGCTATTCTGACTTACTTTTTTGCGCTGAGTTGAATGGTGCTATTCCTGAATCTTTAAAATGTCGGGAAAGTGGTCAAATCAGCCCGAGAAAGTCATGGACACGCCACTTTTTTTTTTTTTTTTTTTTCTTTTTAATCAAATCATAGCTATTCTGACTCACTTTTTTGCGCTGAGTTGAATGGTGCTATTCCTGAATCTTTAAAATGTCGGGAAAGTGGTCAAATCAGCCCGAGAAAGTCATGGACACGCCCCCTTTTTTTTTTTTTTTTTTTAATCAAATCATAGCTATTCTGACTTACTTTTTTGCGCTGAGTTGAATGGTGCTATTCCTGAATCTTTTAAATGTCGGAAAAGTGGTCAAATCAGCCCGAGAAAGTCATGGACACGCCCCCTTTCTTTTCTTTTTTTTTTTTTTTCTTTTTAATCAAATCATAGCTATTCTGACTCACTTTTTTTGCGCTGAGTTGAATGGTGCTATTCCTGAATCTTTAAAATGTCGGGAAAGTGGTCAAATCAGCCCGAGAAAGTCATGGACACGCCCCCTTTTTTTTTTTTTTTTTTTAAATCAAATCATAGCTATTCTGACTCACTTTTTTGCGCTGAGTTGAATGGTGCTATTCCTGAATCTTTAAAATGTCGGAAAAGTGGTCAAATCAGCCCGAGAAAGTCATGGACACGCCCCCTTTTTTTTTTTTTTTTTTTAATCAAATCATAGCTATTCTGACTTACTTTTTTGCGCTGAGTTGAATGGTGCTATTCCTGAATCTTTTAAATGTCGGAAAAGTGGTCAAATCAGCCCGAGAAAGTCATGGACACGCCCCCTTTTTTTTTTTTTTTTTTTAAATCAAATCATAGCTATTCTGACTTACTTTTTTGAGCTGAGTTGAATGGTGCTATTCCCGAATCTTTAAAATGTCGGCAAAGTGGTCAAATCAGCCCGAGAAAGTCATGGACACGCCCCCTTTTTTTTTTTTTTTTTTTTAGTCAAATCATAGTTATTCTGACTTACTTTTTTGCGCTGAGTTGAATGGTGCTATTCCTGAATCTTTAAAATGTCGGGAAAGTGGTCAAATCAGCCCAAGAAAGTCATGGACACGCCCCCTTTTTTTTTATTTTATCTTTTTATTTTTTAATCAAATCATAGCTATTCTGACTCACTTTTTTGCGCTGAGTTGAATGGTGCTATTCCTGAATCTTTAAAATGTCGGGAAAGTGGTCAAATCAGCCCGAGAAAGTCATGGACACGCCCCCTTTTTTTTTTTTTTTTTTTAAATCAAATCATAGCTATTCTGACTCACTTTTTTGCGCTGAGTTGAATGGTGCTATTCCTGAATCTTTAAAATGTCGGAAAAGTGGTCAAATCAGCCCGAGAAAGTCATGGACACGCCCCCTTTTTTTTTTTTTTTTTTTAATCAAATCATAGCTATTCTGACTTACTTTTTTGCGCTGAGTTGAATGGTGCTATTCCTGAATCTTTTAAATGTCGGAAAAGTGGTCAAATCAGCCCGAGAAAGTCATGGACACGCCCCCTTTTTTTTTTTTTTTTTTTAAATCAAATCATAGCTATTCTGACTTACTTTTTTGAGCTGAGTTGAATGGTGCTATTCCCGAATCTTTAAAATGTCGGCAAAGTGGTCAAATCAGCCCGAGAAAGTCATGGACACGCCCCCTTTTTTTTTTTTTTTTTTTTAGTCAAATCATAGTTATTCTGACTTACTTTTTTGCGCTGAGTTGAATGGTGCTATTCCTGAATCTTTTAAATGTCGGAAAAGTGGTCAAATCAGCCCGAGAAAGTCATGGACACGCCCCCTTTTTTTTCTTTTTTTTTTTTTTTCTTTTTAATCAAATCATAGCTATTCTGACTCACTTTTTTTGCGCTGAGTTGAATGGTGCTATTCCTGAATCTTTAAAATGTCGGGAAAGTGGTCAAATCAGCCCGAGAAAGTCATGGACACGCCCCCTTTTTTTTTTTTTTTTTTTAAATCAAATCATAGCTATTCTGACTCACTTTTTTGCGCTGAGTTGAATGGTGCTATTCCTGAATCTTTAAAATGTCGGAAAAGTGGTCAAATCAGCCCGAGAAAGTCATGGACACGCCCCCTTTTTTTTTTTTTTTTTTTAATCAAATCATAGCTATTCTGACTTACTTTTTTGCGCTGAGTTGAATGGTGCTATTCCTGAATCTTTTAAATGTCGGAAAAGTGGTCAAATCAGCCCGAGAAAGTCATGGACACGCCCCCTTTTTTTTTTTTTTTTTTTAAATCAAATCATAGCTATTCTGACTTACTTTTTTGAGCTGAGTTGAATGGTGCTATTCCCGAATCTTTAAAATGTCGGCAAAGTGGTCAAATCAGCCCGAGAAAGTCATGGACACGCCCCCTTTTTTTTTTTTTTTTTTTAATCAAATCATAGCTATTCTGACTTACTTTTTTGCGCTGAGTTGAATGGTGCTATTCCTGAATCTTTAAAATGTCGGGAAAGTGGTCAAATCAGCCCGAGAAAGTCATGGACACGCCACTTTTTTTTTTTTTTTTTTTTCTTTTTAATCAAATCATAGCTATTCTGACTCACTTTTTTGCGCTGAGTTGAATGGTGCTATTCCTGAATCTTTAAAATGTCGGGAAAGTGGTCAAATCAGCCCGAGAAAGTCATGGACACGCCCCCTTTTTTTTTTTTTTTTTTTAATCAAATCATAGCTATTCTGACTTACTTTTTTGCGCTGAGTTGAATGGTGCTATTCCTGAATCTTTTAAATGTCGGAAAAGTGGTCAAATCAGCCCGAGAAAGTCATGGACACGCCCCCTTTTTTTTCTTTTTTTTTTTTTTTCTTTTTAATCAAATCATAGCTATTCTGACTCACTTTTTTTGCGCTGAGTTGAATGGTGCTATTCCTGAATCTTTAAAATGTCGGGAAAGTGGTCAAATCAGCCCGAGAAAGTCATGGACACGCCCCCTTTTTTTTTTTTTTTTTTTAAATCAAATCATAGCTATTCTGACTCACTTTTTTGCGCTGAGTTGAATGGTGCTATTCCTGAATCTTTAAAATGTCGGAAAAGTGGTCAAATCAGCCCGAGAAAGTCATGGACACGCCCCCTTTTTTTTTTTTTTTTTTTAATCAAATCATAGCTATTCTGACTTACTTTTTTGCGCTGAGTTGAATGGTGCTATTCCTGAATCTTTTAAATGTCGGAAAAGTGGTCAAATCAGCCCGAGAAAGTCATGGACACGCCCCCTTTTTTTTTTTTTTTTTTTAAATCAAATCATAGCTATTCTGACTTACTTTTTTGAGCTGAGTTGAATGGTGCTATTCCCGAATCTTTAAAATGTCGGCAAAGTGGTCAAATCAGCCCGAGAAAGTCATGGACACGCCCCCTTTTTTTTTTTTTTTTTTTTAGTCAAATCATAGTTATTCTGACTTACTTTTTTGCGCTGAGTTGAATGGTGCTATTCCTGAATCTTTAAAATGTCGGGAAAGTGGTCAAATCAGCCCAAGAAAGTCATGGACACGCCCCCTTTTTTTTTATTTTATCTTTTTATTTTTTAATCAAATCATAGCTATTCTGACTCACTTTTTTGCGCTGAGTTGAATGGTGCTATTCCTGAATCTTTAAAATGTCGGGAAAGTGGTCAAATCAGCCCGAGAAAGTCATGGACACGCCCCCTTTTTTTTTTTTTTTTTTTAAATCAAATCATAGCTATTCTGACTCACTTTTTTGCGCTGAGTTGAATGGTGCTATTCCTGAATCTTTAAAATGTCGGAAAAGTGGTCAAATCAGCCCGAGAAAGTCATGGACACGCCCCCTTTTTTTTTTTTTTTTTTTAATCAAATCATAGCTATTCTGACTTACTTTTTTGCGCTGAGTTGAATGGTGCTATTCCTGAATCTTTTAAATGTCGGAAAAGTGGTCAAATCAGCCCGAGAAAGTCATGGACACGCCCCCTTTTTTTTTTTTTTTTTTTAAATCAAATCATAGCTATTCTGACTTACTTTTTTGAGCTGAGTTGAATGGTGCTATTCCCGAATCTTTAAAATGTCGGCAAAGTGGTCAAATCAGCCCGAGAAAGTCATGGACACGCCCCCTTTTTTTTTTTTTTTTTTTTAGTCAAATCATAGTTATTCTGACTTACTTTTTTGCGCTGAGTTGAATGGTGCTATTCCTGAATCTTTAAAATGTCGGGAAAGTGGTCAAATCAGCCCAAGAAAGTCATGGACACGCCCCCTTTTTTTTTATTTTATTTTTTTATTTTTTAATCAAATCATAGCTATTCTGACTCACTTTTTTGCGCTGAGTTGAATGGTGCTATTCCTGAATCTTTAAAATGTCGGGAAAGTGGTCAAATCAGCCCGAGAAAGTCATGGACACGCCCCCTTTTTTTTTTTTTTTTTTTAAATCAAATCATAGCTATTCTGACTCACTTTTTTGCGCTGAGTTGAATGGTGCTATTCCTGAATCTTTAAAATGTCGGAAAAGTGGTCAAATCAGCCCGAGAAAGTCATGGACACGCCCCCTTTTTTCTTTTTTTTTTTTTAATCAAATCATAGCTATTCTGACTTACTTTTTTGCGCTGAGTTGAATGGTGCTATTCCTGAATCTTTTAAATGTCGGAAAAGTGGTCAAATCAGCCCGAGAAAGTCATGGACACGCCCCTTTTTTTTTTTTTTTTTTAAATCAAATCATAGCTATTCTGACTTACTTTTTTGAGCTGAGTTGAATGGTGCTATTCCCGAATCTTTAAAATGTCGGCAAAGTGGTCAAATCAGCCCGAGAAAGTCATGGACACGCCCCCTTTTTTTTTTTTTTTTTTTTAGTCAAATCATAGTTATTCTGACTTACTTTTTTGCGCTGAGTTGAATGGTGCTATTCCTGAATCTTTAAAATGTCGGGAAAGTGGTCAAATCAGCCCAAGAAAGTCATGGACACGCCCCCTTTTTTTTTATTTTATTTTTTTATTTTTTAATCAAATCATAGCTATTCTGACTCACTTTTTTGCGCTGAGTTGAATGGTGCTATTCCTGAATCTTTAAAATGTCGGGAAAGTGGTCAAATCAGCCCGAGAAAGTCATGGACACGCCCCCTTTTTTTTTTTTTTTTTTTAAATCAAATCATAGCTATTCTGACTCACTTTTTTGCGCTGAGTTGAATGGTGCTATTCCTGAATCTTTAAAATGTCGGAAAAGTGGTCAAATCAGCCCGAGAAAGTCATGGACACGCCCCCTTTTTTCTTTTTTTTTTTTTAATCAAATCATAGCTATTCTGACTTACTTTTTTGCGCTGAGTTGAATGGTGCTATTCCTGAATCTTTTAAATGTCGGAAAAGTGGTCAAATCAGCCCGAGAAAGTCATGGACACGCCCCTTTTTTTTTTTTTTTTTTAAATCAAATCATAGCTATTCTGACTTACTTTTTTGAGCTGAGTTGAATGGTGCTATTCCCGAATCTTTAAAATGTCGGGAAAGTGGTCAAATCAGCCCGAGAAAGTCATGGACACGCCCCCTTTTTTTTTATTTTTTTTTAATCAAATCATAGCTATTCTGACTTACTTTTTTGCGCTGAGTTGAATGGTGCTATTCCTGAATCTTTTAAATGTCGGAAAAGTGGTCAAATCAGCCCGAGAAAGTCATGGACACGCCCCCTTTTTTTTCTTTTTTTTTTTTTCTTTTTAATCAAATCATAGCTATTCCAACTCACTTTTTTGCGCTGAGTTGAATGGTGCTATTCCTGAATCTTTTAAATGTCGGAAAAGTGGTCAAATCAGCCCGAGAAAGTCATGGACACGCCCCCTTTTTTTATTTTTTTTTAAAATAAAATCATAGCTATTCTGACTCACTTTTTTGCGCTGAGTTGAATGGTGCTATTCCTGAATCTTTTAAATGTCGGAAAAGTGGTCAAATCAGCCCGAGAAAGTCATGGACACGCCCCCTTTTTTTTTTTTTTTTTTTTTTATCAAATCATAGCTATTCTGACTTACTTTTTTGCGCTGAGTTGAATGGTGCTATTCCTGAATCTTTTAAATGTCGGAAAAGTGGTCAAATCAGCCCGAGAAAGTCATGGACACGCCCCCTTTTTTTTTTTTTTTTTTTAAATCAAATCATAGCTATTCTGACTTACTTTTTTGAGCTGAGTTGAATGGTGCTATTCCCGAATCTTTAAAATGTCGGCAAAGTGGTCAAATCAGCCCGAGAAAGTCATGGACACGCCCCCTTTTTTTTTTTTTTTTTTTAATCAAATCATAGCTATTCTGACTTACTTTTTTGCGCTGAGTTGAATGGTGCTATTCCTGAATCTTTAAAATGTCGGGAAAGTGGTCAAATCAGCCCGAGAAAGTCATGGACACGCCACTTTTTTTTTTTTTTTTTTTCTTTTTAATCAAATCATAGCTATTCTGACTCACTTTTTTGCGCTGAGTTGAATGGTGCTATTCCTGAATCTTTAAAATGTCGGGAAAGTGGTCAAATCAGCCCGAGAAAGTCATGGACACGCCCCCTTTTTTTTTTTTTTTTTTTAATCAAATCATAGCTATTCTGACTTACTTTTTTGCGCTGAGTTGAATGGTGCTATTCCTGAATCTTTTAAATGTCGGAAAAGTGGTCAAATCAGCCCGAGAAAGTCATGGACACGCCCCCTTTTTTTTCTTTTTTTTTTTTTTTCTTTTTAATCAAATCATAGCTATTCTGACTCACTTTTTTTGCGCTGAGTTGAATGGTGCTATTCCTGAATCTTTAAAATGTCGGGAAAGTGGTCAAATCAGCCCGAGAAAGTCATGGACACGCCCCCTTTTTTTTTTTTTTTTTTTAAATCAAATCATAGCTATTCTGACTCACTTTTTTGCGCTGAGTTGAATGGTGCTATTCCTGAATCTTTAAAATGTCGGAAAAGTGGTCAAATCAGCCCGAGAAAGTCATGGACACGCCCCCTTTTTTTTTTTTTTTTTTTAATCAAATCATAGCTATTCTGACTTACTTTTTTGCGCTGAGTTGAATGGTGCTATTCCTGAATCTTTTAAATGTCGGAAAAGTGGTCAAATCAGCCCGAGAAAGTCATGGACACGCCCCCTTTTTTTTTTTTTTTTTTTAAATCAAATCATAGCTATTCTGACTTACTTTTTTGAGCTGAGTTGAATGGTGCTATTCCCGAATCTTTAAAATGTCGGCAAAGTGGTCAAATCAGCCCGAGAAAGTCATGGACACGCCCCCTTTTTTTTTTTTTTTTTTTTAGTCAAATCATAGTTATTCTGACTTACTTTTTTGCGCTGAGTTGAATGGTGCTATTCCTGAATCTTTAAAATGTCGGGAAAGTGGTCAAATCAGCCCAAGAAAGTCATGGACACGCCCCCTTTTTTTTTATTTTATCTTTTTATTTTTTAATCAAATCATAGCTATTCTGACTCACTTTTTTGCGCTGAGTTGAATGGTGCTATTCCTGAATCTTTAAAATGTCGGGAAAGTGGTCAAATCAGCCCGAGAAAGTCATGGACACGCCCCCTTTTTTTTTTTTTTTTTTTAAATCAAATCATAGCTATTCTGACTCACTTTTTTGCGCTGAGTTGAATGGTGCTATTCCTGAATCTTTAAAATGTCGGAAAAGTGGTCAAATCAGCCCGAGAAAGTCATGGACACGCCCCCTTTTTTTTTTTTTTTTTTTAATCAAATCATAGCTATTCTGACTTACTTTTTTGCGCTGAGTTGAATGGTGCTATTCCTGAATCTTTTAAATGTCGGAAAAGTGGTCAAATCAGCCCGAGAAAGTCATGGACACGCCCCCTTTTTTTTTTTTTTTTTTTAAATCAAATCATAGCTATTCTGACTTACTTTTTTGAGCTGAGTTGAATGGTGCTATTCCCGAATCTTTAAAATGTCGGCAAAGTGGTCAAATCAGCCCGAGAAAGTCATGGACACGCCCCCTTTTTTTTTTTTTTTTTTTTAGTCAAATCATAGTTATTCTGACTTACTTTTTTGCGCTGAGTTGAATGGTGCTATTCCTGAATCTTTAAAATGTCGGGAAAGTGGTCAAATCAGCCCAAGAAAGTCATGGACACGCCCCCTTTTTTTTTATTTTATTTTTTTATTTTTTAATCAAATCATAGCTATTCTGACTCACTTTTTTGCGCTGAGTTGAATGGTGCTATTCCTGAATCTTTAAAATGTCGGGAAAGTGGTCAAATCAGCCCGAGAAAGTCATGGACACGCCCCCTTTTTTTTTTTTTTTTTTTAAATCAAATCATAGCTATTCTGACTCACTTTTTTGCGCTGAGTTGAATGGTGCTATTCCTGAATCTTTAAAATGTCGGAAAAGTGGTCAAATCAGCCCGAGAAAGTCATGGACACGCCCCCTTTTTTCTTTTTTTTTTTTTAATCAAATCATAGCTATTCTGACTTACTTTTTTGCGCTGAGTTGAATGGTGCTATTCCTGAATCTTTTAAATGTCGGAAAAGTGGTCAAATCAGCCCGAGAAAGTCATGGACACGCCCCTTTTTTTTTTTTTTTTTTAAATCAAATCATAGCTATTCTGACTTACTTTTTTGAGCTGAGTTGAATGGTGCTATTCCCGAATCTTTAAAATGTCGGCAAAGTGGTCAAATCAGCCCGAGAAAGTCATGGACACGCCCCCTTTTTTTTTTTTTTTTTTTTAGTCAAATCATAGTTATTCTGACTTACTTTTTTGCGCTGAGTTGAATGGTGCTATTCCTGAATCTTTAAAATGTCGGGAAAGTGGTCAAATCAGCCCAAGAAAGTCATGGACACGCCCCCTTTTTTTTTTTTTTATTTTTTTATTTTTTAATCAAATCATAGCTATTCTGACTCACTTTTTTGCGCTGAGTTGAATGGTGCTATTCCTGAATCTTTAAAATGTCGGGAAAGTGGTCAAATCAGCCCGAGAAAGTCATGGACACGCCCCCTTTTTTTTTTTTTTTTTTTAAATCAAATCATAGCTATTCTGACTCACTTTTTTGCGCTGAGTTGAATGGTGCTATTCCTGAATCTTTAAAATGTCGGAAAAGTGGTCAAATCAGCCCGAGAAAGTCATGGACACGCCCCCTTTTTTCTTTTTTTTTTTTTAATCAAATCATAGCTATTCTGACTTACTTTTTTGCGCTGAGTTGAATGGTGCTATTCCTGAATCTTTTAAATGTCGGAAAAGTGGTCAAATCAGCCCGAGAAAGTCATGGACACGCCCCTTTTTTTTTTTTTTTTTTAAATCAAATCATAGCTATTCTGACTTACTTTTTTGAGCTGAGTTGAATGGTGCTATTCCCGAATCTTTAAAATGTCGGGAAAGTGGTCAAATCAGCCCGAGAAAGTCATGGACACGCCCCCTTTTTTTTTATTTTTTTTTAATCAAATCA
This sequence comes from Gymnoscopelus braueri, assembly GCF_963280865.1. Taxonomy (NCBI): domain Eukaryota; kingdom Metazoa; phylum Chordata; class Actinopteri; order Myctophiformes; family Myctophidae; genus Gymnoscopelus; species Gymnoscopelus braueri. The sequence continues at coordinate 76,382 of NW_027660971.1, read as the reverse complement.
TAGCTATTCTGACTTACTTTTTTGCGCTGAGTTGAATGGTGCTATTCCTGAATCTTTTAAATGTCGGAAAAGTGGTCAAATCAGCCCGAGAAAGTCATGGACACGCCCCCTTTTTTTTCTTTTTTTTTTTTTCTTTTTAATCAAATCATAGCTATTCCAACTCACTTTTTTGCGCTGAGTTGAATGGTGCTATTCCTGAATCTTTTAAATGTCGGAAAAGTGGTCAAATCAGCCCGAGAAAGTCATGGACACGCCCCCTTTTTTTATTTTTTTTTAAAATAAAATCATAGCTATTCTGACTCACTTTTTTGCGCTGAGTTGAATGGTGCTATTCCTGAATCTTTTAAATGTCGGAAAAGTGGTCAAATCAGCCCGAGAAAGTCATGGACACGCCCCCTTTTTTTTTTTTTTTTTTTTTTATCAAATCATAGCTATTCTGACTTACTTTTTTGCGCTGAGTTGAATGGTGCTATTCCTGAATCTTTTAAATGTCGGAAAAGTGGTCAAATCAGCCCGAGAAAGTCATGGACACGCCCCCTTTTTTTATTTATTTTTTAAATAAAATCATAGCTATTCTGACTCACTTTTTTGCGCTGAGTTGAATGGTGCTATTCCTGAATCTTTAAAATGTCGGGAAAGTGGTCAAATCAGCCCGAGAAAGTCATGGACACGCCCCCTTTTTTTTTTTTTTTTTTTTTTTTTTTTTATCAAATCATAGCTATTCTGACTTACTTTTTTGCGCTGAGTTGAATGGTGCTATTCCTGAATCTTTTAAATGTCGGAAAAGTGGTCAAATCAGCCCGAGAAAGTCATGGACACGCCCCCTTTTCTTTTTTTTTTTTTAAATCAAATCATAGCTATTCTGACTTACTTTTTTGCGCTGAGTTGAATGGTGCTATTCCTGAATCTTTAAAATGTCGGGAAAGTGGTCAAATCAGCCCGAGAAAGTCATGGACACGCCACTTTTTTTTTTTTTTTTTTTTCTTTTTAATCAAATCATAGCTATTCTGACTTACTTTTTTGCGCTGAGTTGAATGGTGCTATTCCTGAATCTTTTAAATGTCGGAAAAGTGGTCAAATCAGCCCGAGAAAGTCATGGACACGCCCCCTTTTTTTTATTTTTTTTTTAAATCAAATCATAGCTATTCTGACTCACTTTTTTGCGCTGAGTTGAATGGTGCTATTCCTGAATCTTTAAAATGTCGGGAAAGTGGTCAAATCAGCCCGAGAAAGTCATGGACACGCCCCCTTTTTTTTTTTTTTTTTTTAAATCAAATCATAGCTATTCTGACTCACTTTTTTGCGCTGAGTTGAATGGTGCTATTCCTGAATCTTTAAAATGTCGGAAAAGTGGTCAAATCAGCCCGAGAAAGTCATGGACACGCCCCTTTTTTTTTTTTTTTTTTTTAATCAAATCATAGCTATTCTGACTTACTTTTTTGCGCTGAGTTGAATGGTGCTATTCCTGAATCTTTTAAATGTCGGAAAAGTGGTCAAATCAGCCCGAGAAAGTCATGGACACGCCCCCTTTTTTTTTTTTTTTTTTTAAATCAAATCATAGCTATTCTGACTTACTTTTTTGAGCTGAGTTGAATGGTGCTATTCCCGAATCTTTAAAATGTCGGCAAAGTGGTCAAATCAGCCCGAGAAAGTCATGGACACGCCCCCTTTTTTTTTTTTTTTTTTTTAGTCAAATCATAGTTATTCTGACTTACTTTTTTGCGCTGAGTTGAATGGTGCTATTCCTGAATCTTTAAAATGTCGGGAAAGTGGTCAAATCAGCCCAAGAAAGTCATGGACACGCCCCCTTTTTTTTATTTTATTTTTTTATTTTTTAATCAAATCATAGCTATTCTGACTCACTTTTTTGCGCTGAGTTGAATGGTGCTATTCCTGAATCTTTAAAATGTCGGGAAAGTGGTCAAATCAGCCCGAGAAAGTCATGGACACGCCCCCTTTTTTTTTTTTTTTTTTTAAATCAAATCATAGCTATTCTGACTCACTTTTTTGCGCTGAGTTGAATGGTGCTATTCCTGAATCTTTAAAATGTCGGAAAAGTGGTCAAATCAGCCCGAGAAAGTCATGGACACGCCCCCTTTTTTTTTTTTTTTTTTTTAATCAAATCATAGCTATTCTGACTTACTTTTTTGCGCTGAGTTGAATGGTGCTATTCCTGAATCTTTTAAATGTCGGAAAAGTGGTCAAATCAGCCCGAGAAAGTCATGGACACGCCCCTTTTTTTTTTTTTTTTTTAAATCAAATCATAGCTATTCTGACTTACTTTTTTGAGCTGAGTTGAATGGTGCTATTCCCGAATCTTTAAAATGTCGGGAAAGTGGTCAAATCAGCCCGAGAAAGTCATGGACACGCCCCCTTTTTTTTTTTTTTTTTTTTAATCAAATCATAGCTATTCTGACTTACTTTTTTGCGCTGAGTTGAATGGTGCTATTCCTGAATCTTTTAAATGTCGGAAAAGTGGTCAAATCAGCCCGAGAAAGTCATGGACACGCCCCCTTTTTTTTCTTTTTTTTTTTTTTTTTTTTAATCAAATCATAGCTATTCTGACTCACTTTTTTGCGCTGAGTTGAATGGTGCCATTCCTGAATCTTTAAAATGTCGGGAAAGTGGTCAAATCAGCCCGAGAAAGTCATGGACACGCCCCCTTTTTTTTTTTTTTTTTTTTTTTATCAAATCATAGCTATTCTGACTTACTTTTTTGCGCTGAGTTGAATGGTGCTATTCCTGAATCTTTTAAATGTCGGAAAAGTGGTCAAATCAGCCCGAGAAAGTCATGGACACGCCCCCTTTTTTTTATTTTTTTTTAAAATCAAATCATAGCTATTCTGACTCACTTTTTTGCGCTGAGTTGAATGGTGCTATTCCTGAATCTTTAAAATGTCGGGAAAGTGGTCAAATCAGCCCGAGAAAGTCATGGACACGCCCCCTTTTTTTTTTTTTTTTTTTAAATCAAATCATAGCTATTCTGACTCACTTTTTTGCGCTGAGTTGAATGGTGCTATTCCTGAATCTTTAAAATGTCGGAAAAGTGGTCAAATCAGCCCGAGAAAGTCATGGACACGCCCCCTTTTTTTTTTTTTTTTTTTTAATCAAATCATAGCTATTCTGACTTACTTTTTTGCGCTGAGTTGAATGGTGCTATTCCTGAATCTTTTAAATGTCGGAAAAGTGGTCAAATCAGCCCGAGAAAGTCATGGACACGCCCCCTTTTTTTTTTTTTTTTTTTAAATCAAATCATAGCTATTCTGACTTACTTTTTTGAGCTGAGTTGAATGGTGCTATTCCCGAATCTTTAAAATGTCGGCAAAGTGGTCAAATCAGCCCGAGAAAGTCATGGACACGCCCCCTTTTTTTTTTTTTTTTTTTTAGTCAAATCATAGTTATTCTGACTTACTTTTTTGCGCTGAGTTGAATGGTGCTATTCCTGAATCTTTAAAATGTCGGGAAAGTGGTCAAATCAGCCCAAGAAAGTCATGGACACGCCCCCTTTTTTTTATTTTATTTTTTTATTTTTTAATCAAATCATAGCTATTCTGACTCACTTTTTTGCGCTGAGTTGAATGGTGCTATTCCTGAATCTTTAAAATGTCGGGAAAGTGGTCAAATCAGCCCGAGAAAGTCATGGACACGCCCCCTTTTTTTTTTTTTTTTTTTAAATCAAATCATAGCTATTCTGACTCACTTTTTTGCGCTGAGTTGAATGGTGCTATTCCTGAATCTTTAAAATGTCGGAAAAGTGGTCAAATCAGCCCGAGAAAGTCATGGACACGCCCCCTTTTTTTTTTTTTTTTTTTTAATCAAATCATAGCTATTCTGACTTACTTTTTTGCGCTGAGTTGAATGGTGCTATTCCTGAATCTTTTAAATGTCGGAAAAGTGGTCAAATCAGCCCGAGAAAGTCATGGACACGCCCCTTTTTTTTTTTTTTTTTTAAATCAAATCATAGCTATTCTGACTTACTTTTTTGAGCTGAGTTGAATGGTGCTATTCCCGAATCTTTAAAATGTCGGGAAAGTGGTCAAATCAGCCCGAGAAAGTCATGGACACGCCCCCTTTTTTTTTTTTTTTTTTTTAATCAAATCATAGCTATTCTGACTTACTTTTTTGCGCTGAGTTGAATGGTGCTATTCCTGAATCTTTTAAATGTCGGAAAAGTGGTCAAATCAGCCCGAGAAAGTCATGGACACGCCCCCTTTTTTTTCTTTTTTTTTTTTTTTTTTTTAATCAAATCATAGCTATTCTGACTCACTTTTTTGCGCTGAGTTGAATGGTGCCATTCCTGAATCTTTAAAATGTCGGGAAAGTGGTCAAATCAGCCCGAGAAAGTCATGGACACGCCCCCTTTTTTTTTTTTTTTTTTTTTTATCAAATCATAGCTATTCTGACTTACTTTTTTGCGCTGAGTTGAATGGTGCTATTCCTGAATCTTTTAAATGTCGGAAAAGTGGTCAAATCAGCCCGAGAAAGTCATGGACACGCCCCCTTTTTTTTATTTTTTTTTTAAATCAAATCATAGCTATTCTGACTCACTTTTTTGCGCTGAGTTGAATGGTGCTATTCCTGAATCTTTAAAATGTCGGGAAAGTGGTCAAATCAGCCCGAGAAAGTCATGGACACGCCCCCTTTTTTTTTTTTTTTTTTTAAATCAAATCATAGCTATTCTGACTCACGTTTTTGCGCTGAGTTGAATGGTGCTATTCCTGAATCTTTAAAATGTCGGAAAAGTGGTCAAATCAGCCCGAGAAAGTCATGGACACGCCCCCTTTTTTTTTTTTTTTTTTTTAATCAAATCATAGCTATTCTGACTTACTTTTTTGCGCTGAGTTGAATGGTGCTATTCCTGAATCTTTTAAATGTCGGAAAAGTGGTCAAATCAGCCCGAGAAAGTCATGGACACGCCCCCTTTTTTTTTTTTTTTTTTTTAATCAAATCATAGCTATTCTGACTTACTTTTTTGCGCTGAGTTGAATGGTGCTATTCCCGAATCTTTAAAATGTCGGCAAAGTGGTCAAATCAGCCCGAGAAAGTCATGGACACGCCCCCTTTTTTTTTTTTTTTTTTTTAGTCAAATCATAGTTATTCTGACTTACTTTTTTGCGCTGAGTTGAATGGTGCTATTCCTGAATCTTTAAAATGTCGGGAAAGTGGTCAAATCAGCCCAAGAAAGTCATGGACACGCCCCCTTTTTTTTATTTTATTTTTTTATTTTTTAATCAAATCATAGCTATTCTGACTCACTTTTTTGCGCTGAGTTGAATGGTGCTATTCCTGAATCTTTAAAATGTCGGGAAAGTGGTCAAATCAGCCCGAGAAAGTCATGGACACGCCCCCTTTTTTTTTTTTTTTTTTTAAATCAAATCATAGCTATTCTGACTCACTTTTTTGCGCTGAGTTGAATGGTGCTATTCCTGAATCTTTAAAATGTCGGAAAAGTGGTCAAATCAGCCCGAGAAAGTCATGGACACGCCCCCTTTTTTTTTTTTTTTTTTTTAATCAAATCATAGCTATTCTGACTTACTTTTTTGCGCTGAGTTGAATGGTGCTATTCCTGAATCTTTTAAATGTCGGAAAAGTGGTCAAATCAGCCCGAGAAAGTCATGGACACGCCCCTTTTTTTTTTTTTTTTTTAAATCAAATCATAGCTATTCTGACTTACTTTTTTGAGCTGAGTTGAATGGTGCTATTCCCGAATCTTTAAAATGTCGGGAAAGTGGTCAAATCAGCCCGAGAAAGTCATGGACACGCCCCCTTTTTTTTTTTTTTTTTTTTAATCAAATCATAGCTATTCTGACTTACTTTTTTGCGCTGAGTTGAATGGTGCTATTCCTGAATCTTTTAAATGTCGGAAAAGTGGTCAAATCAGCCCGAGAAAGTCATGGACACGCCCCCTTTTTTTTCTTTTTTTTTTTTTTTTTTTAATCAAATCATAGCTATTCTGACTCACTTTTTTGCGCTGAGTTGAATGGTGCCATTCCTGAATCTTTAAAATGTCGGAAAAGTGGTCAAATCAGCCCGAGAAAGTCATGGACACGCCCCCTTTTTTTCTTTTTTTTTTTTTAATCAAATCATAGCTATTCTGACTTACTTTTTTGCGCTGAGTTGAATGGTGCTATTCCTGAATCTTTTAAATGTCGGAAAAGTGGTCAAATCAGCCCGAGAAAGTCATGGACACGCCCCCTTTTTTTTTTTTTTTTTTAAATCAAATCATAGCTATTCTGACTTACTTTTTTGAGCTGAGTTGAATGGTGCTATTCCCGAATCTTTAAAATGTCGGGAAAGTGGTCAAATCAGCCCGAGAAAGTCATGGACACGCCCCCTTTTTTTTTTTTTTTTTTTTATCAAATCATAGCTATTCTGACTTACTTTTTTGCGCTGAGTTGAATGGTGCTATTCCTGAATCTTTTAAATGTCGGAAAAGTGGTCAAATCAGCCCGAGAAAGTCATGGACACGCCCCCTTTTTTTATTTTTTTTTTAAATAAAATCATAGCTATTCTGACTCACTTTTTTGCGCTGAGTTGAATGGTGCTATTCCTGAATCTTTAAAATGTCGGGAAAGTGGTCAAATCAGCCCGAGAAAGTCATGGACACGCCCCCTTTTTTTTTTTTTTTTTTTTTTTTTTTTTATCAAATCATAGCTATTCTGACTTACTTTTTTGCGCTGAGTTGAATGGTGCTATTCCTGAATCTTTTAAATGTCGGAAAAGTGGTCAAATCAGCCCGAGAAAGTCATGGACACGCCCCCTTTTCTTTTTTTTTTTTTTAAATCAAATCATAGCTATTCTGACTTACTTTTTTGCGCTGAGTTGAATGGTGCTATTCCTGAATCTTTAAAATGTCGGGAAAGTGGTCAAATCAGCCCGAGAAAGTCATGGACACGCCACTTTTCTTTTTTTTTTTTTTTCTTTTTAATCAAATCATAGCTATTCTGACTCACTTTTTTGCGCTGAGTTGAATGGTGCTATTCCTGAATCTTTTAAATGTCGGAAAAGTGGTCAAATCAGCCCGAGAAAGTCATGGACACGCCCCCTTTTTTTCTTTTTTTTTTTAATCAAATCATAGCTATTCTGACTTACTTTTTTGCGCTGAGTTGAATGGTGCTATTCCTGAATCTTTTAAATGTCGGAAAAGTGGTCAAATCAGCCCGAGAAAGTCATGGACACGCCCCCTTTTTTTCTTTTTTTTTTTTTCTTTTTAATCAAATCATAGCTATTCTGACTCACTTTTTTGCGCTGAGTTGAATGGTGCTATTCCTGAATCTTTAAAATGTCGGGAAAGTGGTCAAATCAGCCCGAGAAAGTCATGGACACGCCCCCTTTTTTTTTTTTTTTTAAATCAAATCATAGCTATTCTGACTCACTTTTTTGCGCTGAGTTGAATGGTGCTATTCCTGAATCTTTAAAATGTCGGAAAAGTGGTCAAATCAGCCCGAGAAAGTCATGGACACGCCCCCTTTTTTTTTTTTTTTTTTTTAATCAAATCATAGCTATTCTGACTTACTTTTTTGCGCTGAGTTGAATGGTGCTATTCCTGAATCTTTTAAATGTCGGAAAAATGGTCAAATCAGCCCGAGAAAGTCATGGAGACGCCCCCTTTTTTTTTTTTTTTTATTTTTTATCAAATCATAGCTATTCTGACTTACTTTTTTGCGCTGAGTTGAATGGTGCTATTCCTGAATCTTTTAAATGTCGGAAAAGTGGTCAAATCAGCCCGAGAAAGTCATGGACACGCCCCCTTTTCTTTTTTTTTTTTTTAAATCAAATCATAGCTATTCTGACTTACTTTTTTGCGCTGAGTTGAATGGTGCTATTCCTGAATCTTTAAAATGTCGGGAAAGTGGTCAAATCAGCCCGAGAAAGTCATGGACACGCCACTTTTTTTTCTTTTTTTTTTTTCTTTTTAATCAAATCATAGCTATTCTGACTCACTTTTTTGCGCTGAGTTGAATGGTGCTATTCCTGAATCTTTAAAATGTCGGGAAAGTGGTCAAATCAGCCCGAGAAAGTCATGGACACGCCCCCTTTTTTTTTTTTTTTTTTTTTAATCAAATCATAGCTATTCTGACTTACTTTTTTGCGCTGAGTTGAATGGTGCTATTCCTGAATCTTTTAAATGTCGGAAAAGTGGTCAAATCAGCCCGAGAAAGTCATGGACACGCCCCCTTTTTTTATTTTTTTTTTAAATCAAATCATAGCTATTCTGACTCACTTTTTTGCGCTGAGTTGAATGGTGCTATTCCTGAATCTTTAAAATGTCGGGAAAGTGGTCAAATCAGCCCGAGAAAGTCATGGACACGCCCCCTTTTTTTTTTTTTTTTTTTTTTTTTTTTTATCAAATCATAGCTATTCTGACTTACTTTTTTGCGCTGAGTTGAATGGTGCTATTCCTGAATCTTTTAAATGTCGGAAAAGTGGTCAAATCAGCCCGAGAAAGTCATGGACACGCCCCCTTTTTTTTTTTTTTTTTTAAATCAAATCATAGCTATTCTGACTTACTTTTTTGCGCTGAGTTGAATGGTGCTATTCCTGAATCTTTAAAATGTCGGGAAAGTGGTCAAATCAGCCCGAGAAAGTCATGGACACGCCACTTTTTTTTTTTTTTTTTTTTCTTTTTAATCAAATCATAGCTATTCTGACTCACTTTTTTGCGCTGAGTTGAATGGTGCTATTCCTGAATCTTTAAAATGTCGGGAAAGTGGTCAAATCAGCCCGAGAAAGTCATGGACACGCCCCCTTTTTTTTTTTTTTTTTTTAATCAAATCATAGCTATTCTGACTTACTTTTTTGCGCTGAGTTGAATGGTGCTATTCCTGAATCTTTTAAATGTCGGAAAAGTGGTCAAATCAGCCCGAGAAAGTCATGGACACGCCCCCTTTTTTTTTTTTTTTTTTTTTTCTTTTTAATCAAATCATAGCTATTCTGACTCACTTTTTTGCGCTGAGTTGAATGGTGCTATTCCTGAATCTTTAAAATGTCGGGAAAGTGGTCAAATCAGCCCGAGAAAGTCATGGACACGCCCCCTTTTTTTTTTTTTTTTTAAATCAAATCATAGCTATTCTGACTCACTTTTTTGCGCTGAGTTGAATGGTGCTATTCCTGAATCTTTAAAATGTCGGAAAAGTGGTCAAATCAGCCCGAGAAAGTCATGGACACGCCCCCTTTTTTTTTTTTTTTTTTTTAATCAAATCATAGCTATTCTGACTTACTTTTTTGCGCTGAGTTGAATGGTGCTATTCCTGAATCTTTTAAATGTCGGAAAAGTGGTCAAATCAGCCCGAGAAAGTCATGGACACGCCCCCTTTTTTTTTTTTTTTTTTTTTTTATCAAATCATAGCTATTCTGACTTACTTTTTTGCGCTGAGTTGAATGGTGCTATTCCTGAATCTTTTAAATGTCGGAAAAGTGGTCAAATCAGCCCGAGAAAGTCATGGACACGCCCCCTTTTTTTATTTATTTTTTAAATCAAATCATAGCTATTCTGACTCACTTTTTTGCGCTGAGTTGAATGGTGCTATTCCTGAATCTTTAAAATGTCGGGAAAGTGGTCAAATCAGCCCGAGAAAGTCATGGACACGCCCCCTTTTTTTTTTTTTTTTTTTTTTTTTTTTTATCAAATCATAGCTATTCTGACTTACTTTTTTGCGCTGAGTTGAATGGTGCTATTCCTGAATCTTTTAAATGTCGGAAAAGTGGTCAAATCAGCCCGAGAAAGTCATGGACACGCCCCCTTTTTTTTTTTTTTTTTTTAAATCAAATCATAGCTATTCTGACTTACTTTTTTGCGCTGAGTTGAATGGTGCTATTCCTGAATCTTTAAAATGTCGGGAAAGTGGTCAAATCAGCCCGAGAAAGTCATGGACACGCCACTTTTTTTTTTTTTTTTTTTTCTTTTTAATCAAATCATAGCTATTCTGACTCACTTTTTTGCGCTGAGTTGAATGGTGCTATTCCTGAATCTTTAAAATGTCGGGAAAGTGGTCAAATCAGCCCGAGAAAGTCATGGACACGCCCCCTTTTTTTTTTTTTTTTTTTAATCAAATCATAGCTATTCTGACTCACTTTTTTTGCGCTGAGTTGAATGGTGCTATTCCTGAATCTTTAAAATGTCGGAAAAGTGGTCAAATCAGCCCGAGAAAGTCATGGACACGCCCCCTTTTTTTTTTTTTTTTTTTAATCAAATCATAGCTATTCTGACTTACTTTTTTGCGCTGAGTTGAATGGTGCTATTCCTGAATCTTTTAAATGTCGGAAAAGTGGTCAAATCAGCCCGAGAAAGTCATGGACACGCCCCCTTTTTTTTTTTTTTTTTTAAATCAAATCATAGCTATTCTGACTTACTTTTTTGAGCTGAGTTGAATGGTGCAATTCCCGAATCTTTAAAATGTCGGGAAAGTGGTCAAATCAGCCCGAGAAAGTCATGGACACGCCCCCTTTTTTTTTTCTCTTTTTTTTTTTTTTTTTATCAAATCATAGCTATTCTGACTTACTTTTTTGCGCTGAGTTGTATGGTGCTATTCCTGAATCTTTTAAATGTCGGAAAAGTGGTCAAATCAGCCCGAGAAAGTCATGGACACGCCCCCTTTTCTTTTTTTTTTTTTTTAAATCAAATCATAGCTATTCTGACTTACTTTTTTGCGCTGAGTTGAATGGTGCTATTCCTGAATATTTTAAATGTCGGAAAAGTGGTCAAATCAGCCCGAGAAAGTCATGGACACGCCACTTTTTTTTTTTTTTTCTTTTTAATCAAATCATAGCTATTCTGACTCACTTTTTTGCGCTGAGTTGAATGGTGCTATTCCTGAATCTTTAAAATGTCGGGAAAGTGGTCAAATCAGCCCGAGAAAGTCATGGACACGCCCCCTTTTTTTTTTTTTTTTTTTTTAATCAAATCATAGCTATTCTGACTTACTTTTTTGCGCTGAGTTGAATGGTGCTATTCCTGAATCTTTTAAATGTCGGAAAAGTGGTCAAATCAGCCCGAGAAAGTCATGGACACGCCCCCTTCTTTTTTTTTTTTTTTTTAATCAAATCATAGCTATTCTGACTTACTTTTTTGCGCTGAGTTGAATGGTGCTATTCCTGAATCTTTTAAATGTCGGAAAAGTGGTCAAATCAGCCCGAGAAAGTCATGGACACGCCCCCTTTTTTTTTTTTTTTTTTTAAATCAAATCATAGCTATTCTGACTTACTTTTTTGCGCTGAGTTGAATGGTGCTATTCCTGAATCTTTAAAATGTCGGGAAAGTGGTCAAATCAGCCCGAGAAAGTCATGGACACGCCACTTTTTTTTTTTTTTTTTTTTCTTTTTAATCAAATCATAGCTATTCTGACTTACTTTTTTGCGCTGAGTTGAATGGTGCTATTCCTGAATCTTTTAAATGTCGGAAAAGTGGTCAAATCAGCCCGAGAAAGTCATGGACACGCCCCCTTTTTTTTTTTTTTTTTTTAAATCAAATCATAGCTATTCTGACTTACTTTTTTGAGCTGAGTTGAATGGTGCAATTCCCGAATCTTTAAAATGTCGGCAAAGTGGTCAAATCAGCCCGAGAAAGTCATGGACACGCCCCCTTTTCTTTTTTTTTTTTTTTTTTATCAAATCATAGCTATTCTGACTTACTTTTTTGCGCTGAGTTGAATGGTGCTATTCCTGAATCTTTTAAATGTCGGAAAAGTGGTCAAATCAGCCCGAGAAAGTCATGGACACGCCCCCTTTTTTTTTTTTTTTTTAAATCAAATCATAGCTATTCTGACTCACTTTTTTGCGCTGAGTTGAATGGTGCTATTCCTGAATCTTTAAAATGTCGGGAAAGTGGTCAAATCAGCCCGAGAAAGTCATGGACACGGCCCCTTTTTTTTTATTTTATTTTTTTATTTTTTAATCAAATCATAGCTATTCTGACTCACTTTTTTGCGCTGAGTTGAATGGTGCTATTCCTGAATCTTTAAAATGTCGGGAAAGTGGTCAAATCAGCCCGAGAAAGTCATGGACACGCCCCCTTTTTTTTTTTTTTTTTTATCAAATCATAGCTATTCTGACTTACTTTTTTGCGCTGAGTTGAATGGTGCTATTCCTGAATCTTTAAAATGTCGGGAAAGTGGTCAAATCAGCCCGAGAAAGTCATGGACACGCCCCCTTTTTTTTTATTTTTTTTAAATCAAATCATAGCTATTCTGACTTACTTTTTTGAGCTGAGTTGAATGGTGCTATTCCCGAATCTTTAAAATGTCGGGAAAGTGGTCAAATCAGCCCGAGAAAGTCATGGACACGCCCCCTTTTTTTTTTCTTTTTTTTTTTTTTTTTTATCAAATCATAGCTATTCTGACTTACTTTTTTGCGCTGAGTTGTATGGTGCTATTCCTGAATCTTTTAAATGTCGGAAAAGTGGTCAAATCAGCCCGAGAAAGTCATGGACACGCCCCCTTTTTTTTTTTTTTTTTTTAAATCAAATCATAGCTATTCTGACTTACTTTTTTGCGCTGAGTTGAATGGTGCTATTCCTGAATATTTTAAATGTCGGAAAAGTGGTCAAATCAGCCCGAGAAAGTCATGGACACGCCACTTTTTTTTTTTTTTTCTTTTTAATCAAATCATAGCTATTCTGACTCACTTTTTTGCGCTGAGTTGAATGGTGCTATTCCTGAATCTTTAAAATGTCGGGAAAGTGGTCAAATCAGCCCGAGAAAGTCATGGACACGCCCCCTTTTTTTTTTATTTTTTTTTTTAATCAAATCATAGCTATTCTGACTTACTTTTTTGCGCTGAGTTGAATGGTGCTATTCCTGAATCTTTTAAATGTCGGAAAAGTGGTCAAATCAGCCCGAGAAAGTCATGGACACGCCCCCTTCTTTTTTTTTTTTTTTTAAATCAAATCATAGCTATTCTGACTTACTTTTTTGCGCTGAGTTGAATGGTGCTATTCCTGAATCTTTTAAATGTCGGAAAAGTGGTCAAATCAGCCCGAGAAAGTCATGGACACGCCCCCTTTTTTTTTTTTTTTTTTTAAATCAAATCATAGCTATTCTGACTCACTTTTTTGCGCTGAGTTGAATGGTGCTATTCCTGAATCTTTAAAATGTCGGGAAAGTGGTCAAATCAGCCCGAGAAAGTCATGGACACGCCCCCTTTTTTTTTTCTTCTTTTTTTTTTTTTTTAATCAAATCATAGCTATTCTGACTTACTTTTTTGCGCTGAGTTGAATGGTGCTATTCCTGAATCTTTTAAATGTCGGAAAAGTGGTCAAATCAGCCCGAGAAAGTCATGGACACGCCCCCTTTTTTAAAAAAAAATCAAATCATAGCTATTCTGACTTACTTTTTTGCGCTGAGTTGAATGGTGCTATTCCCGAATCTTTAAAATGTCGGGAAAGTGGTCAAATCAGCCCGAGAAAGTCATGGACACGCCCCCCTTTTTTTTCTTTTTTTTTTTATCGAATCATAGCTATTCTGACTTACTTTTTTGCGCTGAGTTGAATGGTGCTATTCCTGAATCTTTAAAATGTCGGAAAAGTGGTCAAATCAGCCCGAGAAAGTCACGGATACGCCCCCTTTTTTTTATTATTATTATTATTATTTTTTAATCAAATCATAGCTATTCTGACTTACTTTTTTGCGCTGAGTTGTATGGTGCTATTCCTGAATCTTTTAAATGTCGGAAAAGTGGTCAAATCAGCCCGAGAAAGTCATGGACACGCCCCCTTTTTTTTTTTTTTTTTTTTAAATCAAATCATAGCTATTCTGACTTACTTTTTTGCGCTGAGTTGAATGGTGCTATTCCTGAATCTTTAAAATGTCGGGAAAGTGGTCAAATCAGCTCGAGAAAGTCATGGACACGCCCCCTTTTTTTTTTTTTTTTTTAATCAAATCATAGCTATTCTGACTTACTTTTTTGCGCTGAGTTGAATGGTGCTATTCCTGAATCTTTTAAATGTCGGAAAAGTGGTCAAATCAGCCCGAGAAAGTCATGGACACGCCCCCTTTTTTAAAAAAAAATCAAATCATAGCTATTCTGACTTACTTTTTTGCGCTGAGTTGAATGGTGCTATTCCCGAATCTTTAAAATGTCGGGAAAGTGGTCAAATCAGCCCGAGAAAGTCATGGACACGCCCCTTTTTTTTCTTTTTTTTTTATCAAATCATAGCTATTCTGACTTACTTTTTTGCGCTGAGTTGTATGGTGCTATTCCTGAATCTTTTAAATGTCGGAAAAGTGGTCAAATCAGCCCGAGAAAGTCATGGACACGCCACTTTTTTTTTTTTTTTCTTTTTAATCAAATCATAGCTATTCTGACTCACTTTTTTGCGCTGAGTTGAATGGTGCTATTCCTGAATCTTTAAAATGTCGGGAAAGTGGTCAAATCAGCCCGAGAAAGTCATGGACACGCCCCCTTTTTTTTTTTTATCAAATCATAGCTATTCTGACTTACTTTTTTGCGCTGAGTTGAATGGTGCTATTCCTGAATCTTTTAAATGTCGGAAAAGTGGTCAAATCAGCCCGAGAAAGTCATGGACACGCCCCCTTTTTTTTTTTTTTTTTTTAAATCAAATCATAGCTATTCTGACTCACTTTTTTGCGCTGAGTTGAATGGTGCTATTCCTGAATCTTTAAAATGTCGGGAAAGTGGTCAAATCAGCCCGAGAAAGTCATGGACACGCCCCCTTTTTTTTTTTTTTTTTTTTTTTATCGAATCATAGCTATTCTGACTTACTTTTTTGCGCTGAGTTGAATGGTGCTATTCCTGAATCTTTAAAATGTCGGAAAAGTGGTCAAATCAGCCCGAGAAAGTCACGGATACGCCCCCTTTTTTTTATTATTATTATTATTTTTTTTTATCAAATCATAGCTATTCTGACTTACTTTTTTGCGCTGAGTTGTATGGTGCTATTCCTGAATCTTTTAAATGTCGGAAAAGTGGTCAAATCAGCCCGAGAAAGTCATGGACACGCCCCCTTTTTTTTTTTTTTTTTTTAAATCAAATCATAGCTATTCTGACTTACTTTTTTGCGCTGAGTTGAATGGTGCTATTCCTGAATCTTTAAAATGTCGGGAAAGTGGTCAAATCAGCTCGAGAAAGTCATGGACACGCCCCCTTTTTTTTTTTTTTTTTAAATCAAATCATAGCTATTCTGACTTACTTTTTTGCGCTGAGTTGAATGGTGCTATTCCTGAATCTTTTAAATGTCGGAAAAGTGGTCAAATCAGCCCGAGAAAGTCATGGACACGCCACTTTTTTTTTTTTTTTCTTTTTAATCAAATCATAGCTATTCTGACTCACTTTTTTGCGCTGAGTTGAATGGTGCTATTCCTGAATCTTTAAAATGTCGGGAAAGTGGTCAAATCAGCCCGAGAAAGTCATGGACACGCCCCCTTTTTTTTTTTTTTTTTTTTTTTATCAAATCATAGCTATTCTGACTTACTTTTTTGCGCTGAGTTGAATGGTGCTATTCCTGAATCTTTTAAATGTCGGAAAAGTGGTCAAATCAGCCCGAGAAAGTCATGGACACGCCCCCTTCTTTTTTTTTTTTTTTTAAATCAAATCATAGCTATTCTGACTTACTTTTTTGCGCTGAGTTGAATGGTGCTATTCCTGAATCTTTTAAATGTCGGAAAAGTGGTCAAATCAGCCCGAGAAAGTCATGGACACGCCCCCTTTTTTTTTTTTTTTTTTTAAATCAAATCATAGCTCATCTGACTCACTTTTTTGCGCTGAGTTGAATGGTGCTATTCCTGAATCTTTAAAATGTCGGGAAAGTGGTCAAATCAGCCCGAGAAAGTCATGGACACGCCCCCTTTTTTTTTTTTTTTTTTTTTTTTAATCAAATCATAGCTATTCTGACTTACTTTTTTGCGCTGAGTTGAATGGTGCTATTCCTGAATCTTTTAAATGTCGGAAAAGTGGTCAAATCAGCCCGAGAAAGTCATGGACACGCCCCCTTTTTTTAAAAAAAATCAAATCATAGCTATTCTGACTTACTTTTTTGCGCTGAGTTGAATGGTGCTATTCCCGAATCTTTAAAATGTCGGGAAAGTGGTCAAATCAGCCCGAGAAAGTCATGGACACGCCCCCCTTTTTTTTTTTTTTTTTTTTATCGAATCATAGCTATTCTGACTTACTTTTTTGCGCTGAGTTGAATGGTGCCATTCCTGAATCTTTAAAATGTCGGAAAAGTGGTCAAATCAGCCCGAGAAAGTCACGGATACGCCCCCTTTTTTTAATTATTATTATTTATTTTTTTAATCAAATCATAGCTATTCTGACTTACTTTTTTGCGCTGAGTTGTATGGTGCTATTCCTGAATCTTTTAAATGTCGGAAAAGTGGTCAAATCAGCCCGAGAAAGTCATGGACACGCCCCCTTTTTTTTTTTTTTTTTTTTAAATCAAATCATAGCTATTCTGACTTACTTTTTTGCGCTGAGTTGAATGGTGCTATTCCTGAATCTTTAAAATGTCGGGAAAGTGGTCAAATCAGCTCGAGAAAGTCATGGACACGCCCCCTTTTTTTTTTTTTTTTTAAATCAAATCATAGCTATTCTGACTTACTTTTTTGCGCTGAGTTGAATGGTGCTATTCCTGAATCTTTTAAATGTCGGAAAAGTGGTCAAATCAGCCCGAGAAAGTCATGGACACGCCCCCTTTTTAAAAAAAAAATCAAATCATAGCTATTCTGACTTACTTTTTTGCGCTGAGTTGAATGGTGCTATTCCCGAATCTTTAAAATGTCGGGAAAGTGGTCAAATCAGCCCGAGAAAGTCATGGACACGCCCCTTTTTTTTCTTTTTTTTTTATCAAATCATAGCTATTCTGACTTACTTTTTTGCGCTGAGTTGTATGGTGCTATTCCTGAATCTTTTAAATGTCGGAAAAGTGGTCAAATCAGCCCGAGAAAGTCATGGACACGCCACTTTTTTTTTTTTTTTCTTTTTGATCAAATCATAGCTATTCTGACTCACTTTTTTGCGCTGAGTTGAATGGTGCTATTCCTGAATCTTTAAAATGTCGGGAAAGTGGTCAAATCAGCCCGAGAAAGTCATGGACACGCCCCCTTTTTTTTTTTTTATCAAATCATAGCTATTCTGACTCACTTTTTTGCGCTGAGTTGAATGGTGCTATTCCTGAATCTTTTAAATGTCGGAAAAGTGGTCAAATCAGCCCGAGAAAGTCATGGACACGCCCCCTTCTTTTTTCTTTTTTTTTTAAATCAAATCATAGCTATTCTGACTTACTTTTTTGCGCTGAGTTGAATGGTGCTATTCCTGAATCTTTTAAATGTCGGAAAAGTGGTCAAATCAGCCCGAGAAAGTCATGGACACGCCCCCTTTTTTTTTTTTTTTTTTTAAATCAAATCATAGCTATTCTGACTCACTTTTTTGCGCTGAGTTGAATGGTGCTATTCCTGAATCTTTAAAATGTCGGGAAAGTGGTCAAATCAGCCCGAGAAAGTCATGGACACGCCCCCTTTTTTTTTTTTTTTTTTAATCAAATCATAGCTATTCTGACTTACTTTTTTGCGCTGAGTTGAATGGTGCTATTCCTGAATCTTTTAAATGTCGGAAAAGTGGTCAAATCAGCCCGAGAAAGTCATGGACACGCCCCCTTTTTAAAAAAAAAATCAAATCATAGCTATTCTGACTTACTTTTTTGCGCTGAGTTGAATGGTGCTATTCCCGAATCTTTAAAATGTCGGGAAAGTGGTCAAATCAGCCCGAGAAAGTCATGGACACGCCCCCTTTTTTTTTTTTTTTTTTTTTTTTTTTTATCGAATCATAGCTATTCTGACTTACTTTTTTGCGCTGAGTTGAATGGTGCTATTCCTGAATCTTTAAAATGTCGGAAAAGTGGTCAAATCAGCCCGAGAAAGTCACGGATACGCCCCCTTTTTTTTATTATTATTATTTTTTTTTTAATCAAATCATAGCTATTCTGACTTACTTTTTTGCGCTGAGTTGTATGGTGCTATTCCTGAATCTTTTAAATGTCGGAAAAGTGGTCAAATCAGCCCGAGAAAGTCATGGACACGCCCCCTTTTTTTTATTTTTTTTTTTTAAATCAAATCATAGCTATTCTGACTTACTTTTTTGCGCTGAGTTGAATGGTGCTATTCCTGAATCTTTTAAATGTCGGAAAAGTGGTCAAATCAGCCCGAGAAAGTCATGGACACGCCCCCTTTTTTTTTTTTTTTTTTTTTTTATCAAATCATAGCCATTCTGACTTACTTTTTTGCGCTGAGTTGAATGGTGCTATTCCTGAATCTTTTAAATGTCGGAAAAGTGGTCAAATCAGCCCGAGAAAGTCATGGACACGCCCCCTTCTTTTTTTTTTTTTTTTAAATCAAATCATAGCTATTCTGACTTACTTTTTTGCGCTGAGTTGAATGGTGCTATTCCTGAATCTTTTAAATGTCGGAAAAGTGGTCAAATCAGCCCGAGAAAGTCATGGACACGCCCCCTTTTTTTTTTTTTTTTTTTAAATCAAATCATAGCTATTCTGACTCACTTTTTTGCGCTGAGTTGAATGGTGCTATTCCTGAATCTTTAAAATGTCGGGAAAGTGGTCAAATCAGCCCGAGAAAGTCATGGACACGCCCCCTTTTTTTTTTTTTTTTTTTTTTTTTAATCAAATCATAGCTATTCTGACTTACTTTTTTGCGCTGAGTTGAATGGTGCTATTCCTGAATCTTTTAAATGTCGGAAAAGTGGTCAAATCAGCCCGAGAAAGTCATGGACACGCCCCCTTTTTAAAAAAAAATCAAATCATAGCTATTCTGACTTACTTTTTTGCGCTGAGTTGAATGGTGCTATTCCCGAATCTTTAAAATGTCGGGAAAGTGGTCAAATCAGCCCGAGAAAGTCATGGACACGCCCCCTTTTTTTTAATTTTTTTTTTATTTTTTTTATCGAATCATAGCTATTCTGACTTACTTTTTTGCGCTGAGTTGAATGGTGCTATTCCTGAATCTTTAAAATGTCGGAAAAGTGGTCAAATCAGCCCGAGAAAGTCACGGATACGCCCCCTTTTTTTTATTATTATTATTTTTTTTTTTAATCAAATCATAGCTATTCTGACTTACTTTTTTGCGCTGAGTTGTATGGTGCTATTCCTGAATCTTTAAAATGTCGGAAAAGTGGTCAAATCAGCCCGAGAAAGTCATGGACACGCCCCCTTTTTTTTTTTTTTTTTTTTAAATCAAATCATAGCTATTCTGACTTACTTTTTTGCGCTGAGTTGAATGGTGCTATTCCTGAATCTTTAAAATGTCGGGAAAGTGGTCAAATCAGCTCGAGAAAGTCATGGACACGCCCCCTTTTTTTTTTTTTTTTAAATCAAATCATAGCTATTCTGACTTACTTTTTTGCGCTGAGTTGAATGGTGCTATTCCTGAATCTTTTAAATGTCGGAAAAGTGGTCAAATCAGCCCGAGAAAGTCATGGACACGCCCCCTTTTTAAAAAAAAAATAAAATCATAGCTATTCTGACTTACTTTTTTGCGCTGAGTTGAATGGTGCTATTCCCGAATCTTTAAAATGTCGGGAAAGTGGTCAAATCAGCCCGAGAAAGTCATGGACACGCCCCCTTTTTTTTTTTTTTTTTTTTATCAAATCATAGCTATTCTGACTTACTTTTTTGCGCTGAGTTGTATGGTGCTATTCCTGAATCTTTTAAATGTCGGAAAAGTGGTCAAATCAGCCCGAGAAAGTCATGGACACGCCACTTTTTTTTTCTTTTTCTTTTTAATCAAATCATAGCTATTCTGACTCACTTTTTTGCGCTGAGTTGAATGGTGCTATTCCTGAATCTTTAAAATGTCGGGAAAGTGGTCAAATCAGCCCGAGAAAGTCATGGACACGCCCCCTTTTTTTTTTTTTTTTTTTAAATCAAATCATAGCTATTCTGACTCACTTTTTTGCGCTGAGTTGAATGGTGCTATTCCTGAATCTTTAAAATGTCGGGAAAGTGGTCAAATCAGCCCGAGAAAGTCATGGACACGCCCCCTTTTTTTTTTTTTTTTTTTAAATCAAATCATAGCTATTCTGACTCACTTTTTTGCGCTGAGTTGAATGGTGCTATTCCTGAATCTTTAAAATGTCGGGAAAGTGGTCAAATCAGCCCGAGAAAGTCATGGACACGCCCCCTTTTTAAAAAAAAATCAAATCATAGCTATTCTGACTTACTTTTTTGCGCTGAGTTGAATGGTGCTATTCCCGAATCTTTAAAATGTCGGGAAAGTGGTCAAATCAGCCCGAGAAAGTCATGGACACGCCCCCTTTTTTTTAATTTTTTTTTTATTTTTTTTATCGAATCATAGCTATTCTGACTTACTTTTTTGCGCTGAGTTGAATGGTGCTATTCCTGAATCTTTAAAATGTCGGAAAAGTGGTCAAATCAGCCCGAGAAAGTCACGGATACGCCCCCTTTTTTTTATTATTATTATTTTTTTTTTTAATCAAATCATAGCTATTCTGACTTACTTTTTTGCGCTGAGTTGTATGGTGCTATTCCTGAATCTTTAAAATGTCGGAAAAGTGGTCAAATCAGCCCGAGAAAGTCATGGACACGCCCCCTTTTTTTTTTTTTTTTTTTTAAATCAAATCATAGCTATTCTGACTTACTTTTTTGCGCTGAGTTGAATGGTGCTATTCCTGAATCTTTAAAATGTCGGGAAAGTGGTCAAATCAGCTCGAGAAAGTCATGGACACGCCCCCTTTTTTTTTTTTTTTTAAATCAAATCATAGCTATTCTGACTTACTTTTTTGCGCTGAGTTGAATGGTGCTATTCCTGAATCTTTTAAATGTCGGAAAAGTGGTCAAATCAGCCCGAGAAAGTCATGGACACGCCCCCTTTTTAAAAAAAAAATAAAATCATAGCTATTCTGACTTACTTTTTTGCGCTGAGTTGAATGGTGCTATTCCCGAATCTTTAAAATGTCGGGAAAGTGGTCAAATCAGCCCGAGAAAGTCATGGACACGCCCCCTTTTTTTTTTTTTTTTTTTTATCAAATCATAGCTATTCTGACTTACTTTTTTGCGCTGAGTTGTATGGTGCTATTCCTGAATCTTTTAAATGTCGGAAAAGTGGTCAAATCAGCCCGAGAAAGTCATGGACACGCCACTTTTTTTTTCTTTTTCTTTTTAATCAAATCATAGCTATTCTGACTCACTTTTTTGCGCTGAGTTGAATGGTGCTATTCCTGAATCTTTAAAATGTCGGGAAAGTGGTCAAATCAGCCCGAGAAAGTCATGGACACGCCCCCTTTTTTTTTTTTTTTTTTTAAATCAAATCATAGCTATTCTGACTCACTTTTTTGCGCTGAGTTGAATGGTGCTATTCCTGAATCTTTAAAATGTCGGGAAAGTGGTCAAATCAGCCCGAGAAAGTCATGGACACGCCCCCTTTTTTTTTTTTTTTTTTTAAATCAAATCATAGCTATTCTGACTCACTTTTTTGCGCTGAGTTGAATGGTGCTATTCCTGAATCTTTAAAATGTCGGGAAAGTGGTCAAATCAGCCCGAGAAAGTCATGGACACGCCCCCTTTTTTTTTTTTTTTTTTTTTTTTTTAATCAAATCATAGCTATTCTGACTTACTTTTTTGCGCTGAGTTGAATGGTGCTATTCCTGAATCTTTTAAATGTCGGAAAAGTGGTCAAATCAGCCCGAGAAAGTCATGGACACGCCCCCTTTTTTAAAAAAAAATCAAATCATAGCTATTCTGACTTACTTTTTTGCGCTGAGTTGAATGGTGCTATTCCCGAATCTTTAAAATGTCGGGAAAGTGGTCAAATCAGCCCGAGAAAGTCATGGACACGCCCCCTTTTTTTTTTTTTTTTTTTTTTTTTTTTATCGAATCATAGCTATTCTGACTTACTTTTTTGCGCTGAGTTGAATGGTGCTATTCCTGAATCTTTAAAATGTCGGAAAAGTGGTCAAATCAGCCCGAGAAAGTCACGGATACGCCCCCTTTTTTTTATTATTATTATTTTTTTTTTTAATCAAATCATAGCTATTCTGACTTACTTTTTTGCGCTGAGTTGTATGGTGCTATTCCTGAATCTTTTAAATGTCGGAAAAGTGGTCAAATCAGCCCGAGAAAGTCATGGACACGCCCCCTTTTTTTTTTTTTTTTTAAATCAAATCATAGCTATTCTGACTTACTTTTTTGCGCTGAGTTGAATGGTGCTATTCCTGAATCTTTTAAATGTCGGAAAAGTGGTCAAATCAGCCCGAGAAAGTCATGGACACGCCCCCTTTTTAAAAAAAAAATAAAATCATAGCTATTCTGACTTACTTTTTTGCGCTGAGTTGAATGGTGCTATTCCCGAATCTTTAAAATGTCGGGAAAGTGGTCAAATCAGCCCGAGAAAGTCATGGACACGCCCCCTTTTTTTTTTTTTTTTTTTTATCAAATCATAGCTTTTCTGACTTACTTTTTTGCGCTGAGTTGTATGGTGCTATTCCTGAATCTTTTAAATGTCGGAAAAGTGGTCAAATCAGCCCGAGAAAGTCATGGACACGCCACTTTTTTTTTTTTTTTCTTTTTAATCAAATCATAGCTATTCTGACTCACTTTTTTGCGCTGAGTTGAATGTGCTATTCCTGAATCTTTAAAATGTCGGGAAAGTGGTCAAATCAGCCCGAGAAAGTCATGGACACGCCCCCTTTTTTTTTTTTTTTTTTAAATCAAATCATAGCTATTCTGACTCACTTTTTTGCGCTGAGTTGAATGGTGCTATTCCTGAATCTTTAAAATGTCGGGAAAGTGGTCAAATCAGCCCGAGAAAGTCATGGACACGCCCCCTTTTTTTTTTTTTTTTTTTTTTTTTAATCAAATCATAGCTATTCTGACTTACTTTTTTGCGCTGAGTTGAATGGTGCTATTCCCGAATCTTTAAAATGTCGGGAAAGTGGTCAAATCAGCCCGAGAAAGTCATGGACACGCCCCCTTTTTTTTTTTTTTTTTTTTTTTTTTTTTATCAAATCATAGCTATTCTGACTTACTTTTTTGCGCTGAGTTGAATGGTGCTATTCCTGAATCTTTAAAATGTCGGAAAAGTGGTCAAATCAGCCCGAGAAAGTCATGGACACGCCCCCCTTTTTTTTTTTTTTTTTTTTAAATCAAATCATAGCTATTCTGACTTACTTTTTTGCGCTGAGTTGAATGGTGCTATTCCTGAATCTTTAAAATGTCGGGAAAGTGGTCAAATCAGCTCGAGAAAGTCATGGACACGCCCCCTTTTTTTTTTTTTTTAAATCAAATCATAGCTGTTCTGACTTACTTTTTTGCGCTGAGTTGAATGGTGCTATTCCTGAATCTTTTAAATGTCGGAAAAGTGGTCAAATCAGCCCGAGAAAGTAATGGACACGCCCCCTTTTTTAAAAAAAAATCAAATCATAGCTATTCTGACTTACTTTTTTGCGCTGAGTTGAATGGTGCTATTCCCGAATCTTTAAAATGTCGGGAAAGTGGTCAAATCAGCTCGAGAAAGTCATGGACACGCCCCCTTTTTTTTTTTTTTTTAATCAAATCATAGCTGTTCTGACTTACTTTTTTGCGCTGAGTTGAATGGTGCTATTCCTGAATCTTTTAAATGTCGGAAAAGTGGTCAAATCAGCCCGAGAAAGTCATGGACACGCCCCCTTTTTTTTTTTTTTTTTTTAAATCAAATCATAGCTATTCTGACTTACTTTTTTGCGCTGAGTTGAATGGTGCTATTCCTGAATCTTTTAAATGTCGGAAAAGTGGTCAAATCAGCCCGAGAAAGTCATGGACACGCCCCCTTTTTTTTTTTTTTTTTTTAAATCAAATCATAGCTATTCTGACTTACTTTTTTGCGCTGAGTTGAATGGTGCTATTCCTGAATCTTTTAAATGTCGGAAAAGTGGTCAAATCAGCCCGAGAAAGTCATGGACACGCCCCTTTTTTTTTTCTTCTTTTTTTTTTATCAAATCATAGCTATTCTGACTTACTTTTTTGCGCTGAGTTGAATGGTGCTATTCCCGAATCTTTAAAATGTCGGGAAAGTGGTCAAATCAGCCCGAGAAAGTCATGGACACGCCCCCTTTTTTTTTTTTTTTTTTTTTTTTTTTTTATCAAATCATAGCTATTCTGACTTACTTTTTTGCGCTGAGTTGAATGGTGCTATTCCTGAATCTTTAAAATGTCGGAAAAGTGGTCAAATCAGCCCGAGAAAGTCATGGACACGCCCCCTTTTTTTTTTTTTTTTTTTTAAATCAAATCATAGCTATTCTGACTTACTTTTTTGCGCTGAGTTGAATGGTGCTATTCCTGAATCTTTAAAATGTCGGGAAAGTGGTCAAATCAGCTCGAGAAAGTCATGGACACGCCCCCTTTTTTTTTTTTTTTAAATCAAATCATAGCTGTTCTGACTTACTTTTTTGCGCTGAGTTGAATGGTGCTATTCCTGAATCTTTTAAATGTCGGAAAAGTGGTCAAATCAGCCCGAGAAAGTAATGGACACGCCCCCTTTTTTAAAAAAAAATCAAATCATAGCTATTCTGACTTACTTTTTTGCGCTGAGTTGAATGGTGCTATTCCCGAATCTTTAAAATGTCGGGAAAGTGGTCAAATCAGCTCGAGAAAGTCATGGACACGCCCCCTTTTTTTTTTTTTTTAAATCAAATCATAGCTGTTCTGACTTACTTTTTTGCGCTGAGTTGAATGGTGCTATTCCTGAATCTTTTAAATGTCGGAAAAGTGGTCAAATCAGCCCGAGAAAGTAATGGACACGCCCCCTTTTTAAAAAAAAAATCAAATCATAGCTATTCTGACTTACTTTTTTGCGCTGAGTTGAATGGTGCTATTCCCGAATCTTTAAAATGTCGGGAAAGTGGTCAAATCAGCCCGAGAAAGTCATGGACACGCCCCCCTTTTTTTTTTTTTTTTTTTTTTTTTTTTTATCAAATCATAGCTATTCTGACTTACTTTTTTGCGCTGAGTTGTATGGTGCTATTCCTGAATCTTTTAAATGTCGGAAAAGTGGTCAAATCAGCCCGAGAAAGTCATGGACACGCCACTTTTTTTTTTTTTTTTTTTTAATCAAATCATAGCTCTTCTGACTCACTTTTTTGCGCTGAGTTGAATGGTGCTATTCCTGAATCTTTTAAATGTCGGAAAAGTGGTCAAATCAGCCCGAGAAAGTCATGGACACGCCCCCTTTTTTTTTTTTTTTTTTTTAAATCAAATCATAGCTATTCTGACTTACTTTTTTGCGCTGAGTTGAATGGTGCTATTCCTGAATCTTTAAAATGTCGGGAAAGTGGTCAAATCAGCTCGAGAAAGTCATGGACACGCCCCCTTTTTTTTTTTTTTTTTAAATCAAATCATAGCTATTCTGACTTACTTTTTTGCGCTGAGTTGAATGGTGCTATTCCTGAATCTTTTAAATGTCGGAAAAGTGGTCAAATCAGCCCGAGAAAGTCATGGACACGCCCCCTTTTTTAAAAAAAATAAAATCATAGCTATTCTGACTTACTTTTTTGCGCTGAGTTGAATGGTGCTATTCCCGAATCTTTAAAATGTCGGGAAAGTGGTCAAATCAGCCCGAGAAAGTCATGGACACGCCCCCTTTTTTTTTTTTTTTCTTTTTAATCAAATCATAGCTATTCTGACTCACTTTTTTGCGCTGAGTTGAATGGTGCTATTCCTGAATCTTTAAAATGTCGGGAAAGTGGTCAAATCAGCCCGAGAAAGTCATGGACACGCCCCCTTTTTTTTTAAATCAAATCATAGCTATTCTGACTCACTTTTTTGCGCTGAGTTGAATGGTGCTATTCCTGAATCTTTAAAATGTCGGGAAAGTGGTCAAATCAGCCCGAGAAAGTCATGGACACGCCCACTTTCTTAAAAAAATCTTGGGTCAAAATAGCATTTTTAGACTGAGATAAGCACTTTGGTGACATTTTCCTGTAACTTGTTCCCAGTACATTCTAAGTGGCTGTTGACTTTGTGAGGTCTCTAAAAGTGGGTTTTAGGAGCCCAACACAAAATACATGAGCCCTAATGCCTTCCTTCAGACAAAACTTACACCCACTTTCTTTAAAAAATCGTGGCTCAAAATAGCATTTTTGGGCTGAGATAAGCACTTTGGTGACATTTTCCCCTACAGGCTGGTACTATAATATGTGACTCTCTACCTCCCCCTACAGGCTGGTATTATAATAGGTTACTCTCTACCTCCCCTACAGGCTGGTATTATAATATGTGACTCTCTACCTCCCCCTACAGGCTGGTACTATAATATGTTACTCTCTACCTCCCCCTACAGGCTGGTATTATAATATGTTACTCTCTACCTCCCCCTACAGGCTGGTATTATAATATGTTACTCTCTACCTCCCCCTACAGGCTGGTATTATAATATGTTACTCTCTACCTCCCTCTACAGGCTGGTATTATAATATGTTACTCTCTACCTCCCCCTACAGACTGGTATTATACTATGTTACTCTCTACCTCCCCCTACAGGCTGGTAATATAATATGTTACTCTCTACCTCCCCCTACAGGCTGGTATTATAATATGTTATAAGAAGCGGGGGGCGTGGCCTGTCGGCTTGGGGGCGTGGTTTAAAGCAGTGGGACTCAAAAATAGCAGATCTACAAGCTCGTAGATCATAGCTCTACGAGCTTGTAGATCTGATATCGGCTGGGGGTGGGCGTGGCCTATCACCCCGGGGGGTGGGGTCTGAAGCTGTGGGCAGGGCCTGTCGGCTTGGAGGCGTGGTTTGAAGCTGGGGGCGTGGCTTATCGGCTTGGGGGCGTGGTTTACAGCAGTGGGACTCAAAAATAGCGGATCTACAAGCTCGTAGATCATAGCTCTACGAGCTTGTAGATCTGATATCGGCTGGGGGTGGGCGTGGCCTATCACCCCGGGGGGTGGGGTCTGAAGCTGTGGGCGGGGCCTATTAGCTTGGGGGCGTGGTTTCAAGCCGGGGGCGTGGCCTTTCCCCTTGGATTGGGGTCTTAAGCCGTGTGCTTGTCCTCTATCGGCGAGGGGTGTGTGGTTTGAAGCTGGGGGCGTGGCCTATCGCCATGGGGGCATTGTCTACAAGCTCGTAGAGCATAGCTCTACGAGCTTGTAGATCTGCTATTTTTGAGTCCCACTGCTGTATACCACGCCCCCAAGCCAACAAGCCACGCCCCCAGCTCCAAACCACATCCCCATGGCGATAGGCCACGCCCCCAGCTTCAAACCACACACCCCTCGCCGATAGAGGACAAGCACACGGCTTAAAGATGGAGTGCCATGATATTTTTCAACCCTAAAACCTGATCATAAGGTATTATTATTATGTAAGGATTTTTTTCAACAAAAAAAAAGTGTACAGTAAGTGTTAAAATGTTGTTTTTATGTAGACACACCCACCAGTGCATTAAGTATACCTGGTTCTCACCTTAGCACCTCCTCCACCACCTTAGCACCACCCACCTGTCCTAGTCCCTCCTCCTCCTCATGCCCACACCTGTTGTGTTATGATAATGAGGGGGAGGGTGTGGGCTTTGTGATGTCACTAAAGCGCTGTTTCTCTATTGGCACATTTGACCCTCAAGGTTTCAGCCTCCAGGAAAAAACTCCAAATAGTCAGAGAAGACATAAAACACCATAAAAACACCACCGGGGGGCTTAATGAAGTTCTATCAACCTCATAGACACATGAAAAACAGAAAAAGTGCAAAAACATGGCACCACCTCTTTAAGACCCCAATCCAAGGGGAAAGGCCACGCCCCCGGCTTGAAACCACGCCCCCAAGCCAATAGGCCCCGCCCACAGCTTCAGACCCCACACCCCGGGGTGATAGGCCACGCCCACCCCCAGCCGATATCAGATCTACAAGCTCGTAGAGCTATGATCTACGAGCTTGTAGATCCGCTATTTTTGAGTCCCACTGCTGTAAACCACGCCCCCAAGCCGATAAGCCACGCCCCCAGCTTCAAACCACGCCTCCAAGCCGACAGGCCCCGCCCACAGCTTCAGACCCCACCCCCCGGGGTGATAGGCCACGCCTAACCCCAGCCGATATCAGATCTACAAGCTCGTAGAGCTATGCTCTACGAGCTTGTAGATCTGCTATTTTTGAGTCCCACTGCTGTATACCACGCCCCCAAGCCAACAGGCCACGCCCCCAGCTCCAAACCACGCCCCCATGGCGATATGCCACGCCCCCAGCTTCAAACCACACCCCCTCGCCGATAGAGGACAAGCACACGGCTTAAGACCCCAATCCAAGGGGAAATGCCACGCCCCCAAGCCGACAGGCCCCGCCCCCCGCTCCAAACCACGCCCCCATGGCGATAGGCCACGCCCCCAGCTTCAAACCACAGCCCCCTCGCCGATAGAGGAAAAGCACACAGCTTAAAACCCCAATCCAAGGGGAAAGGCCACGCCCCCGGCTTGAAACCACGCCCCCAAGCCAATAAGCCCCGCCCACAGCTTCAGACCCCACCCCCCAGGGCGATAGGCCACGCCCAACCCCAGCCGATATCAGATCTACAAGCTCGTAGAGCTATGCTCTACGAGCTTGTAGATCTGCTATTTTTGAGTCCCACTGCTGTAAACCACGCCCCCAAGCCGACAGGCCACGCCCCCCGCTCCAAACCATGCCCCCATGGCGATAGGCCACGCCCCCAGCTTCAAACCACACACCCCTCGCCGATAGAGGACAAGCACACGGCTTAAGACCCCAATCCAACGGGAAAGGCCACGCCCCCAAGCCAATAGGCCCCGCCCAGAGCTTCAGACCCCACCCCCCGGGGTGATAGGCCACGCCCACCCCCAGCCGATATCAGATCTACAAGCTCGTAGAGCTATGATCTACGAGCTTGTAGATCCGCTATTTTTGAGTCCCACTGCTGTAAACCACGCCCCCAAGCCGATAAGCCACGCCCCCAGCTTCAAACCACGCCTCCAAGCCGACAGGCCCCGCCCACAGCTTCAGACCCCACCCCCCGGGGTGATAGGCCACGCCCAACCCCAGCCGATATCAGATCTACAAGCTCGTAGAGCTATGATCTACGAGCTTGTAGATCTGCTATTTTTGAGTCCCACTGCTGTAAACCACGCCCCCAAGCCGACAGGCCACGCCCCCCGCTCCAAACCACGCCCCGATGGCGATAGGCCACGCCCCCAGCTTCAAACCACAGCCCCTCGCCCCAAGCCGACAGGCCACGCCCCCAGCTCCAAACCACGCCCCCATGTCGATAGGCCACGCCCCTAGCCTTAAACCACACCCCCTTGGCGATAGGCCACGCCCATAGCTCCAAACCACACCCCCTTGGTGATAGGCCAAGCCCACAGCTCCAAACCACTTCCCCCTCACCAATAGGCCACACCCCCGGCTCGAAACCACACCCCCAAGGTGATAGGCCACGCCCACATAGTGGCTGGGGGAGGGGCCGGGGTTAATTGTTCGACCGATTGGTAGAGAGTAACATATTATTATACCAGCCTGTAGGGGGAGGTAGAGAGTAACATATTATAATACCAGCCTGTAGGGGGAGGTAGAGAGTAACATAGTATAATACCAGTCTGTAGGGGGAGGTAGAGAGTAACATATTATAATACCAGCCTGTAGAGGGAGGTAGAGAGTAACATATTATAATACCAGCCTGTAGGGGGAGGTAGAGAGTAACATATTATAATACCAGCCTGTAGTGGGAGGTAGAGAGTAACATATTATAATACCAGCCTGTAGGGGGAGGTAGAGAGTCACATATTATAATACCAGCCTGTAGAGGGAGGTAGAGAGTAACATATTATAATACCAGCCTGTAGGGGGAGGTAGAGAGTCACATATTATAATACCAGCCTGTAGGGGGAGGTAGAGAGTAACATATTATTATACCAGCCTGTAGTGGGAGGTAGAGAGTAACATATTATAATACCAGCCTGTAGGGGGAGGTAGAGAGTAACATAGTATAATACCAGTCTGTAGGGGGAGGTAGAGAGTAACATAGTATAATACCAGTCTGTAGGGGGAGGTAGAGAGTAACATATTATAATACCAGCCTGTAGAGGGAGGTAGAGAGTAACATATTATAATACCAGCCTGTAGGGGGAGGTAGAGAGTAACATATTATAATACCAGCCTGTAGGGGGAGGTAGAGAGTAACATATTATAATACCAGCCTGTAGGGGGAGGTAAAGAGTAATATATTATAATACCAGCCTGTAGGGGGAGGTAGAGAGTCACATATTATAATACCAGCCTGTAGAGGGAGGTAGAGAGTAACATATTATAATACCAGCCTGTAGGGGGAGGTAGAGAGTAACATAGTATAATACCAGTCTGTAGGGGGAGGTAGAGAGTAACATATTATAATACCAGCCTGTAGAGGGAGGTAGAGAGTAACATATTATAATACCAGCCTGTAGGGGGAGGTAGAGAGTAACATATTATAATACCAGCCTGTAGGGGGAGGTAGAGAGTAACATATTATAATACCAGCCTGTAGGGGGAGGTAAAGAGTAATATATTATAATACCAGCCTGTAGGGGGAGGTAGAGAGTCACATATTATAATACCAGCCTGTAGGGGGAGGTAGAGAGTAACATATTATTATACCAGCCTGTAGGGGGAGGTAGAGAGTAACATATTATATTACCAGCCTGTAGGGGGAGGTAGAGAGTAACATAGTATAATACCAGTCTGTAGGGGGAGGTAGAGAGTAACATATTATAATACCAGCCTGTAGAGGGAGGTAGAGAGTAACATATTATAATACCAGCCTGTAGGGGGAGGTAGAGAGTAACATATTATAATACCAGCCTGTAGGGGGAGGTAG
This sequence comes from Gymnoscopelus braueri, assembly GCF_963280865.1. NCBI lineage: Eukaryota > Metazoa > Chordata > Actinopteri > Myctophiformes > Myctophidae > Gymnoscopelus > Gymnoscopelus braueri. The sequence continues at coordinate 45,574 of NW_027660971.1, read as the reverse complement.
AGAGTAACATATTATAATACCAGCCTGTAGGGGGAGGTAGAGAGTAACATATTATAGTACCAGCCTGTAGGGGGAGGTAGAGAGTCACATATTATAGTACCAGCCTGTAGGGGAAAATGTCACCAAAGTGCTTATCTCAGCCCAAAAATGCTATTTTGAGCCACGATTTTTTAAAGAAAGTGGGTGTCAGTTTTGTCTGAAGGAAGGCATTAGGGCTCATGTATTTTGTGTTGGGCTCCTAAAACCCACTTTTAGAGACCTCACAAAGTCAGCAGCCACTTAGAATGTACTGGGAACAAGTTACAGGAAAATGTCACCAAAGTGCTTATCTCAGTCTAAAAATGCTATTTTGACCCAAGATTTTTTTAAGAAAGTGGGTGTCAGTTTTGTCTGAAAGAAGGCATTAGGGCTCATGTATTTTGTGTTGGGCTCCTAAAACCCACTTTTACAGACCTCACAAAGTCAGCAGCCACTTAAAATGTACTGGGAACAAGTTACAGGAAAATGTCACCAAAGTGCTTATCTCAGCCCAAAAATGCCATTTTGATCCACGATTTTTTAAAGAAAGTGGGTGTCAGTTTTGTCTGAAGGAAGGCATCAGGGCTCATGTATTTTGTGTTGGGCTCCTAAAACCCACCACTGGGCGAAAAGAGCCAGAATCCCCAAATATCCGTTTTTTGATTCTCGCTAGAATACGGACATTTCTGATGCATATCCTGAGTTTTGTTGATATGCAACATATCTGGGCAAATATTAACCTAATATACATCATGAAGATAATATATTGTGCTAGGATATGAGCAACATTTTAATTTTGTCATGTATGTGTTCCGTAAATGACCTTAGATCATATCTGGATATATCTGTTCACAATATTCTTCTAGAATACTGATTAAGTCTATGGCATATCTGGATGTGTCAGATATTGAGTTCATATATCACTTAAAGTCATATCTTTACTCTGGAACCACTAAAGAATACAGACCATTTCCGATGCATATTGAAAGTTTTGTTGACATAAGCCATATTCATACAAATATGGATGAAATATTCATCTGCTTGTCATACACAATGTATGAATATGACGTAACGCAGTATATAGGAATATAATGACACCCTATTTCGAGTAGAATAATGGCAATATCTGTAGCATATATCATCATCTTTTGTCATATAAAACATATTTACTACAGATATTGCCATTGGACCTGTTTTGGGTGAGATATTTAACTGATATAGATAGGTCATGAAAATGGACAGAATCTGGTGATTTATACTGGGCAAAAAGGGCCTGAATCCGAAAATATCTCATTGGATACGTCACTGGATTTTATGTAGAATACAGAACATTTCTGATACATATCCTGAGTTTATTGATATGCCATATTTGGTCAAATATGAACCCAATATACATCATGAGGACATATATTATATAAGGATACCAGCTACATCTTATTTGTGTCATCTGTGTGTTCCAAATATCACCTTATGTCCTATCTGGACATATCTGAGCACAATTTTTTTTTCTAGAATACGGATCAAATCTATGGCATATCTGAATGTGTCACAAATACAGTCTATGTTAAGCTCATATCACTTAAAGTCATATCTTGACTCTGGAGCCACTAGAGAATTAAGTATACCGGAATATATTGATACCCTATTTTGAGTAGAATAATGGCAATATCTGTAGCATATATCATCACCCTTTGTCATATATAACATAATACCAAAGATTTTGCCATTGGGCCTGTTTTGGGTGAGATATTTACCTGATATTGATAGGTCATGAAAATTGACAGAATCTGGTGATTTATACTGGGCAAATTGAGCCAGAATCCGAAAATATCTCATTGGCTACGTCACTGGATTTTATGTAGAATACAGAACATTTCTGATACATATCCTGAGTTTATTGATATGCCATATTTGGTCAAATATGAACCCAAGATACCTCATGAGGACATATATTATATAAGGATACCAGCTACATCTTATTTGTGTCATATGTGTGTTCCAAATATCACCTTATATCCTATCTGGACATATCTGAGCACAAATTTTTTTCTAGAATACGGATCAAATCTATGGCATATCTGAATGTGTCACAAATACAGTCTATGTTAAGCTCATATCACTTAAAGTCATATCTTGACTCTGGAGCCACTAGAGAATTAAGTATACCGGAATATATTGATACCCTATTTTGAGTAGAATAATGGCAATATCTGTAGCTTATATCATCACCCTTTGTCATAACATAATACCAAAGATGTTGCCATTGGGCCTGTTTTGGGTGAGAGTTTTACCTGATATTGATAGGTCATGAAAATGGACAGAATCTGGTAATTTTTACCAGGTGAAATCCCAAAATATTTATCCAGAAATATCATTAGATTTTCTGTAGAATACGGACCATTTCCGATACTTATTCTGAGTATCTGGTCAAATGTGAACCCAACATACATCATGAGGACATATATTATGTCAAAATACCAGCTACATCTTAATCTGGTGATTTCTATTTTCTTGATTATCTTGAGAATATGGATAATTTCTGGAACATATTTGAAGTTTTGTCGGTAGGCTCCACATTTGATAAAATATTGACTCAATATATGACTTTGGGAGGTATATAAAACCTTTTCATATGACACATATGTTATTCTTGTCATATTATGTTTTGATACAAAAATATTAAGATATTCGTATTAATTTGTGTAGAATACTGACAGTATCCATAGCATATCACTAAGTGAAAAGGTCCAGAATCCTTAACTTATAACAATGTATATTTCCTTGGATTCTCTACAGAATACGGACCAATGCTGATGCAAATGAGTTTTGTTGATATGTGCCATATGATATCTAGTCAAATATAGACCCAGTATACAGTGGTATCCTACAGAGGACATAGTATATTATACTAGGATTCCAGCTACATCTTATTTGTGTCATATATGCGTTCCAAATATGACCTTTGGTCTGGAAATGTCAGGTTATGGTAAAGACTACTCAATGTCAGGTAAATGACAAGTTGTTACACACAGCCATGATCAAATGAGAAACCTCCTCTCCTACTGTAGTTGATCTAAGCATACTGTGTACGCAGTGCATAACCCAAAGTCTGCAAATACTTTCAGTGCTCACATCCCCGGGTATGGACTAGTACTGTACTGATTACATCTATGGCATATCTTTGTGTGTCACAATTATCTTAGGTTCATATTATGTAAAATATTTAACTGATGTATAAGTTATCCAATGGGTCGAGCTCAAGAGCTTTAAGTGGATACAGTCTGTCTCACAGGTAGGGTCAAAATGGGATGGGGCTCACAGAGCCCAAGGATCCTTACCAGGGAAGCTAAGCATGCAGATCTGTTGTTTTTACCTTTCATAAACAACACAGAGGCAGCAAGCTTGTACATGTCCTTATTTCTGTATGCATTGCAAATGATTCTGCTTTGCTGGTAACTGGATAAAAACAGAACATCTCTGGGTAAAGACCCCCAGAAAGTATGCAGTTGAATTGGCTATGGGACAGCAAGCTGTCATTATATTTAGGGAAGTCTGAATGTTGATCAAGGCATACATTGGACTCTATCAGCGTTTCTCTTGAATTTAATGGTAGGTATTAGGTAAGTGTAAGCATTCAGTTAATCATCTTGGACGTGAACGAGACCAGTATAATCAGTGAGTCTATGGCCCTCTCTTGGTAAGGACCATGCTAAGTGATCAAGGCCTCTAGCAAGAACATCAAAGTTCCTTGATAAGTTCCATGAGGACACTAGCTTTGTATCCTAAATAGGAGGGCTAGTGTATCTATTCTGAAATGATAGAAACTGAGAGGACAAGTAGGGATAGGCCTATATTCCTCTAGTGGGGGGAGTAATGGAACACAATCCCCAATGCAGGCCTAAACTCGGGACTGCAATGGCCAGACAGACAGACAGACAGACAGACAGACAGACAGACAGACAGACAGACAGACAGTGTGTGTACACAAAACACATACAGTGGTTGAGTACACAGTATGATGCTCTTCAAACATACAAAATAGGTGCATGCCGCTTGTACAAGGTGTTATTTTGTTGCACAAAGTATACAGCAGCATACTGCTTTGAAATAATGACCTCGGGTCTTGAACCCAGACTCCATGATTAAAGGCTTGTATACATATGGCAAACTGTTGGCTATGCAAAGGTCTTGACCTCAGCTGTCAGGTATGGTCATTGTTAAACATCTATGGGGGACTATGGAAATGGGGGCAATTATCACCCATTTAATGATAAACGCACGCACGCACACGCACACACACACACATGCGGAATATATTAATGTAATGAAAAAACTACAATTCACATTATAGATGTGACAGAACTTGTTACAGTGTATATATCAGCCCAACATACACTTGTTTTGGGGAAAAGTGGCACAGAAAAATAAAAATAAATCCTTTTAAATAAATATGCAAATATGGGTAAAATACTTAAAAAATTGGAACAATATATGGCAACCAGATATTAAACATAATTTACTGTATTCATCAATGCCTAACACAAATAATCATGCTTGAAATAAGTTTAAAAAAACGACATCATACAACAGACATCATATATTCATTGACAGGTTATATAAGCAAATAATCAGCTGTAATGAAATCTGATTTAAACACATTTTAATGCCCAAACTAACTGAATATATTGCATATCAACAGTGAATGAATGTAGACGCCATGTTGTAGTTTCTGAAAAAACGACACATACAGCGTGTCAATGGAAAGCACTTCCAAAATTAACTACAAGTCCCACAATGCATTGCAGACGTCTGTTGCTTTGTGGGTGCATGCCCGCCAAATTTCAGTTTGAAAAAACGAAATGCGATTGGCTGTGTGCTAAAGTGCCATGACGTTGCAGGCAGCTATTGGCTCTTGACTCATTGGAGCAGCAGTGAACCTTGAATGAACTCTGAGTGCGCGCAGTCAGTAACTCTCATGCAGGATGCAGGCTCTGTGATAGCTGAAGTGATTTAGGTTAAAACGAACTGAAATAAAGGCACTAAAAGACTGTTGGACAAGAAAGTAAGTTTCTACAAGCTGCTGATATATTTGTGGAGACTTTTGGAGACTTTTGGCATGCACAGTCACAGAGGTTGGAGCAGTGAGATAATATTACAGGTAATGCACAGCTTTTATATTTTCTCATGAAAATGCAGTGGTCCTTCATGTCAAGGACCCCCAAATCCAAAATAGAGGCTATTTGGCTGCAGACCCCCTTCTGAAAATATTTGCAACCTGAGCTTGTAGATCTGCTATTTTCAAATAGCTGATGTAATAGGGTGGTTAAACTGTTTTTTTCATGCTATATTAACTAATATAGCTAGGGAACCCCCTCAGAAACCTCTGGTGGTCCCTCCCTGGACCCCACTTTGATAATCTACCGTGTATTTTTACTTAATTAAAGGCATAGGGGAAGTGATTTTCTTTGGTTAAAATAAGTGTTAAATAGCTCTATATTGTGATAGTACTCATTGCTATAGAGTGTTTGTTCAGTAACAGTGTTAAATAGCTCTATATTGTGATAGTAGCTATAGTGTTTGTTCAGTAACAGTGTTAAGTAGCTCTATATTGTGATAGTACTCATTGCTATAGAGTGTTTGTTCAGTAACAGTGTTAAATAGCTCTATATTGTGATAGTAGCTATAGTGTTTGTTCAGTAACAGTGTTAAGTAGCTCTATATTGTGTGACAGTAATCATTGCTATAGAGATTTTGTTCAGTAACTGTTAACCAAACCGAAATGCCGATCTACAAGCTTGTAGATCTGCTATTTTTGGCTAATGTTCCCCTCAGAAAAGGAATTCTAGGTTTCAACAGGTTAAAAAAAAAAGTTCCTATCACACAAACATGTGTTGGCCCCCCTGTAGTAACTCTGAGGACCCCCTGTTGAAGACCCCTGCTATACAGTACCAATGATTACTATCACAATATAGTACTTTAACCTTAAAAATTGTTTGTTTTAACCCAAAAATATCACTTACCCTACCTTTAACCAAAATGAGCTGTCATCCAATCTCTTATGCTATTTCTTGTTTGTGTCTACCTTTTGGTGCAGAGACAGGTAATTAATAGAGATAGTAATAATCTGGGCAAATGCAAACAGTGAGAAAATAAGGCAAATACCATTACAATTGACCTTTACTAATGTAATCTAAATGATTGTAGCCTACTGTACACTGTGCCAATTGTGGCTGTGTTAAACCATCAGCAGTGAATATAATGACTCAGTAGATTATTGCTACTGTCAATACTATGAGTATATTTACACTATCAAGTGTGAATATGAATGAATAGTCTTGTCAGTGCAACTTAACAGGCATCTGTTACATTTCTGTGATGTCATGTCATAATAATTTATTTGACTGTATACAAAGATTAACACGTTGATACACAATTTAACTCAGAGATACAAATGAACCATAAAGCCTGGTTTATACTTTGTTGCACAAGGTGCCTGTATTAAAAATGGCTGGTCTACAAGCTCACAATGTGTTGCATCACTTGTAGATCAGCTATTTTTGTGTGACACCAGCGCACACCTAAGATGGGGCGTAATTGAGTCCATTTATTGGTACCATTCATACACTCTTTATTGCGTAGTCTTTACATGGGCCTGGGGGCCAGACCCAGCCCCTGGACCATCTCAATCCAAAAAAGACCCCCCAAAACATGTACATTTTAAAAGGCAGCAGATGTTGAGAAAAATCATTTTACTCATTCCAAATTGGTGGGCTACTAGTATTTACAATTTTAATCCATACTTGCATTCCACTGGTGAAGGTAGCTGTACAGTATGTACTCAAATGGTCAATATCAAAATGTTTATAATCGTGAGACAGTCTGCCTTGAGTCCATATATTTAACATAATGGTGACTATTTTGAATTTAGATGACCACAGACATGTCAGTAGGCAGAGATCTCTGATCGTCTGGCTTTCCCAGACTATATTTGTTTCTAAATTATTATTGATATGTTTGACCAAGCATCCAATTATAATTAACATTATCTGCCTTCCACAGCACATAATTGCCTTGGACACCACTGTATTCATACATGCCTTGGTCTGGTCTTGGTTTTTAAATGCATCTGTTTGTGTGTGTGTGTGTGTGTGTGTGTGTGTGTGTGTGTGTGTGTGTGTGTGTGTGTGTGTGTGTGTGTGTGTGTGTGTGTGTGTGTGTGTGTGTGTGTGTGTGTGTGTGTGTGTGTGTGTGTGTGTGTGTGTGTGTGTGTGTGTGTGTGTGTGTGTGTGTGTGTGTCTGGCTTCCGAACGCTTCATAAGGAGGAGGTTACAACTGCTGTGATCCAGACAATAGAGGATTTCAGACACCAAAGTTGAGCCTCCACCAACTCCAAAGTAAGTTTTATATCAGGCTGTTAATCTGAGTAGTAATATGACCTTAAATTGGTTGTGATTTTAACAATTTGATGACCTGGCTTACCTGTGATCCTACTTTACTGAGGCACTACACTGTCTCTCTGCATGTATGTGATAACCTTGCTTAATGTAAGTCGCTCTGGATACAAAGCGTCTGCTAAATGCCTACATTGTTCATTAGTGTTGATTTGACACGGTTAAAGATGACAGATGGCACACTGACCATCTAATATTGCAAAATGTAATATTGGTGTAAGTGATTTTTTTCTTTTTTTCCCCTTTTTTTTTAAAGGTTAGTTTGCTATTCAAATGGTAATCATTTCTATAGTGTTTGCTAAATAACAGGAGTCTCCCTGTCTCTTCTAGCTCTCAAATAAACAAAATACATTTCATCATCAGGAGAGTACTCCCATTTAGTTTGCATTTTGAGTGATCACTAATACTATCCTTTTGAGATGTCTTAATATAATACACTTAGAGTTCATAACATGGTATTTGTGTTTGTATTTTCATTCACTAGGAGGCAGTGAAAAGATGGAGCTGGACGGGACCGGAGGACATAAAAAAGACGAAGACCCTTACCAGCAGGACAGATCGGGTGAGTTATTGCCCTGCTCTATTACTGTTGCATTTGATTGATCACGTGTATTATCAATTGCCTTTTTATGTAAGGGATAATTAACAGTGAGGTGGTCATTACTGAGAAATACGCTAACAGGGTGATGCAGGACTTGAATAAACACACTTGAGTGAATCAAAGATTCTCTGTCTGGTGGACATATTTTATTTCCTTCCCAAAAAGTGGATTTTACACAAAATGTGGGGGTCTGAGAGGCTTCCCACCATAGACAATAGGCTTTCAGCATCATGAAACTGCCTTTGTTTAAGCGAATATCAAAATCATACTTATGTTTACTCAAGTGTAGTGATCATACTTGCAATGGTTCCCAAACCGGGGGTCCCCAAATGATTTGGAGGGTCCCCAGATGATTACCTTAGTGCAACATTGTTTTCTCACTCGACAGTAAAGAAACCAACATACAGTAAAATTGTATACAGGGTACCTGCACATTTATAAAGTTACAATTTAAGGACTTTTAAGACCTTTTAATACCTCGATAGCCGATCTACAAGCTCACAACGGCTCACATCGTGAGCCGTTTTGATGTATGGAGTATATCCCAAAGTAAAGCGTAAGGAGAGCTAGGTGCCTAGACCCTAGAGCAGTGGTTCTCAACCTGTGGGTCTGGACTCCCAGGGGGGTCCCCAGATGATTAGCTTAATGTGCAACATTGTTTTCTCACTCAACAGTAAACACACCAACATACAGTGTATACAGGGTATCTGCACATTTATAAAGTTACAATTTAAGGAATTTAAGACCTTTTAATACCAAATTGGCCAAATATTATGTAAAAAATAGGCAAATATTGTGAAATCAGCCGATCTACAAGCTCACGCCTAGCAGTGCTAGGCGTGAGCTTGTAGTTCGGATATTTTCACAATATTTATCTGTGGAACCGAGTCAAACTAAATGTAATGCCTACAATTCCAAGTGCTTGTCAGGGTGGGGGGTCCCCAGTTCAAATATGATTATTTTGGGGGGTCAGGGCCTGAAAAGTACAGTTAGACTGACACCACTGTATTAATGTCCCTACAGACCACCGTCCGTTAAATCTATAGAAGCCTCGGAGAGAGATGGCAGGTCCAGCCGGAGGACAGGTATGTTCCCACCCCCCCCCCCCCCCCCCCACCTCTGAAATGCCTCTGTTTGTGAAATAACATAACACTTTTGTATCATGTTATGCTGAAAATATCAGTGCCCATACCCTAGGTGGGGTTGGCGAAAGGGCCTCTCTGTGTGGAGTTTGCATGTTCTCCCCGTGTCTCCTAGGGTAGATACCCTCACAAAAACATGCAGTAATCCTGGTCACTATACTGCCTCCCCCTGGCCAGCCGGGGCGCCTGATGGAGGGGAAAGGAACTGGTTGGAATAACGTGTTCCTTCCACGCGCTACGTCCAACCAGGGAAACTCCCCTGTCAGGTGATAAGAAGGTCAGTTGGCTCTCATGCATTGAAGGAGGCATGAGCTCGGCCCTGGCCTCCCTAGGTTGGCAGAGGGAAGGTAGTGCCCAGGATTACATAGACAATTGGCACTGGGTGTAAAAAATGGGGTTACAAAATCGTGGGATAAACATTTTAGGAAAAAAAAAATATTATGCTGAATGAGGGGTATCTTAAAAGTGTGATTTTCCACAGCTTCCGTACTGCTCACAATGAGGTGGTGACCCAGGCTGTGATGCAGGCTATTCACGACTCAGAGCCCCAGTGGACCACCAGCCTAGTCAGAAGTAAGTCTGATATCACGTTAATTTGGGGACTTATGTCCTTAAATTGCTTGTAATTTTAACAATTGGATGACCTGCTGCTTACCTGTGATCGTGAGGTATTTTCTATGTATGCGTTACCTTGCTTACTGCAAGTCGCTCTGGATAAAAAGCGTCTGCTAAATACCTACATTGTAGATTAGTGTTGATTTGACACTGTTAAAGATAACAGATGGCACACTAACCATCTAATATTGCAAAATGTTATATTGTTGTTTTTGTTAAAAAGGTTAGTTTTCTATTCAAATGGTAATTTCTATAGTGTTTGCTAAATAACAGGGGTCTCTTCTTGCTCTCAAATAAACAGAAAATAAATGTTCATCAGGAGAGTACCCCCATTTTGTTTGCCAGTTTACATTTTGTCTGCTCATTTCTTTGAGTGATCACTATCCTTTTGAGATGCCTTACTATAATACATTTAGAGTTCATAACTTGGTATTTGTGTTGTAATTTTCATTCACTAGGAGCCTGCAACAGGGCTTATGAGAACATCAAAGCCGCTCAGAAGATGGAACTGGATAAAGACCCTTACCAGCAGGAAAGATCGGGTGAGTTATTCCCCTGCTCTATTACTGTTGCATTTTATTGATCACGTGAATTATCAATTACCTTTTTTATGTAAGGGATATAACAGTGAGGTGGTAATTACTGAGAAATACACTGGAGGAGACAAAGCAGAGGGGTCATACAGTCCAAATGTTTATAGCTTGGGTTGTGTAGCTGCCATAATATAGCTCTGGTCCAGAGCTATATTAGTAGTAAAAAATAAACAATATACTAGTTTCACTACTCGCCAAAACAAAAACATGGGTTTCTGATCTTAAAGGTAGGGTAAGTGATATTTTTTGGTTAAAACTAAAAGTATTTTGTTAAAAGGTTAAAATACTATATTCTGATAGTAATCATTGCTATAGAGTGTTTTTTCAGTAACAGATGTCTCCCTGTCTCTCCAGCTCTTTAATAAACAGAAAATAAATGTTTCGGTAGGTGTCAAAATCTCAGCCAATCAGGAGAAAGTACACATTTTTTAGCTTAATTTGTATAGTGTTCCAGTTCCAATTTTGTCTGCTCATTTCTTAGTGTCATCACTTCCAATTTCACTTGTTTAATCTGTATCCTGATTGAGTTCTCTGTCCTGGTTGGATAAAATTGAACTGAAACGAAAATGCATTTTCTGTTTAATAAAGAGGTGGAGAGACAAGGAGACTCCTGTTACTGAACAAACACTCTATAGCAATGAGTACTATCACAATATAGAGCTATTTAACACTTATTTTAACCAAAGCAAATCACTTACCCTACCTTTAAGCCTATTCTACAGATCTGTCATAGCATTTTTTTATTGTCCAGTCCAGATCGGTGGCACACTTGAGTGAATCAAAGCTTTTCTGTCAGGACGTTTTATTTCCTGGCCAAAAAGTGAATTTTACACAAAAGGTGGGGTTATAAAAGGCTTCCCACCATAGACAATAGGCTTTCAGCATCATAAAACTGCCTTGTTTCAGTGAATATCAAAATCATACTTAGGTTTTCTCAAGTGTAGTGATCCTACTCTCAATGGTTCCCAAACTGGGGGTCGGGGACCCAAATGATTTTGGGGGGTACCCTGATAATTACTTTAGTGCAACATTGTTTTCTCATTCGACAGTAAACAAACCAACATACTGTTTAACGCAGGGGTCTTCAACGTTTTCAGGCCAAGCTGAGAGAGAGTTGAAGCAGGGATCCCCTCTATATTGTATAAAATTGTGTTTCAGATAAACTTTTGCTGATCTTTTTTCTGGCTAAAGTTCTCCTCAGAAAAGGGATGCTAGGGTTCAAGTGGTTAATGTAAAAAAAAAAAATCATATCAAACAAAGATTTGGCGGACCCCCTGTAGTAACTCTGAGGACGTCCTCAAGTTGTGAGTTTGTAGATCAGCTATTTTCACAACATTTATCTGTGGAACCGTGTCAACTAAATGTAATGCCTCAACTCCTAAAATTCCAAGTGCTTGTCAGGGTGGGGGGTCCCCAGTTCAAATATTATGAAGGGGGGTCACAGCCTGAAAAGCTTGGGAGCCCTTGTCATAATGTACACCTGTTCATTTTACAGTCAATGGAAAATGCACTGTTCCTGGTCCAGAGGTTAGCGAGAACTTTCTAATGCTCGGGACTAGAGCTAGCCATAATATAACCCTCATACTGTATTTACTTATTTAGTTTTGTTGATCGCTTTAAAAGTCTAACCTCCTCTTCTCATCTGCTTTTCAAGAAACGGGTCAAGATTGGGCAGAAGGGAGGAGAGAGAGAGGACTTGGACTACCTCAGTGGTGCGGACGCGAACTTTGTCAGTGATGAAGAGAGTGATGAAGACAAGACTGCCTTTAAAATAACTTCACCAAAGTGGCGCGCCGGACGGCTGTCCAAAATAATGGCTTCATGTCAAACTGCCCTGGATGAAAACCGAAGGAAGTGTGTGGAGCCGAAGTCCAACCGTGTTCGCACAAACTACGAACTCTTCACCAGACAAACCCCCCTGCTGCAGAGGGCAAGCATCACTATCTGCAGGAGAGTGAGAAGGAAGAAGGCGACACTGGAGTGTAAAGCCTTTTAGTTATACACTAATCCACGGAGCGCTGCCCTGTAGGTAGCGCGCCATTGCTGCGGTGTCAGACTCAGTCAGCAGCTGTTGCGGTTCTGTCCGTCTGTTGACGTTACTCTTTACCTGCTTGGTTTAATTACTAAATAACTATACATCTTTGTAAAGTTAGTGTTAGTAAAAGTTAGTAAAAAGCAGGTAAAAGACTCAAGAGTAACGTCAGTGACTGCAGCTGACTGACACCGAGTCTGACACCGCAGCAATGGCTGCGCCACCTACAGGGCAGCGCTCTGTGGATTTGTGTATAGGCTACTGGACTCCTAAGCTTTTGGAAGGGAGTATAAATGGTTCCAGTTCAGTTTACTTTGTTTGATTGGCTTAGCGGCAGATTTGGACTGGAAACACGTGAAGGTGTCATTATGTTTCTGGTTCAAATCTGATGCTGAGCCAATCAAACAAAGCTATGGGGAACTGAACTGGAACACGAAACATGTATGCACCCTTTCAAAAGCTTCGGAGTACAGTTGTGCACAGTTAACGGTGGTGTGTGTGGATGTTTTTATTTTAATACTGTTTTTAGGAGTACAGTTGTGAACAGTTTAGGGTAGTGTGTGTGTGTGTGTGTGGATGTTTATTTTAATATTTTTTTAGCATCACTCACACCCCGTTCCGTTTAAAAAGTCAGTTCAGTTCTCCAGAGACTTCTGCCCAATCTTGACCCGTCGTTCCTACCTTGTTCCTAGTTGTGTGGAGAGGGAGTTTGGAAGTGCGTGTGTGGAGAGAGGGAGAGTTTGAGGTGTGTGTGTGGAGAAGAGTTTTGAGGTGTGTGTGTGTTTTGGAGGTCTTGGCCCCAGCTCTGTTAAAAAATAAATATTGCTCATTTGAAAGTGATTTTTTGTTGTCATTTTTAGCTTAATATTTATCTTCAAAGTAGATCGGCCATGGTTACAGGCCGTATCAATACAATAACCTGACATAATATGCAAGTGGTGTTTGGACTTCAAATATGGTTACAGGTCGTATCAATACAATATCCTGACATAATATGCAAGTGGTGTTTGGACTTCAAATATGGTTACAGGTCGTATCGATACAATATCCTGACATAAAATGCAAGTGGTGTTAGGACTTCAAATATGGTTCCAGGTCGTATCGATACAATATCCTGACATAAAATGCAAGTGGTGTTTGGACTTCAAATATGGTTACAGGTCATATCGATATAATATCCTGACATAAAATGCAAGTGGTGTTTGGACTTCAAATATGGTTACAGGTCGTACTTCAAATATGGTTACAGGTCGTATCGATACAATATCCTGACATAAAATGCAAGTGGTGTTTGGACTTCAAATATGGTTACAGGTCGTACTTCAAATATGGTTACAGGTCGTATCGATACAATATCCTGACATAAAATGAAAGTGGTGTTTGGACTTCAAATATGGTTACAGATCGTATCAATGCAATATCCTGACATAAGCTGCAACTGGTGTTTGGACTTCAAATATGGATAGTGGTCATATCTTGACATTGGATATGAGTAACGAATCATCTCCACATATGACAGCTGTCCATTTCTGATGAGATATTTTAGACACTGATTAGAATTATTTCCCGAATATGGCATGTGGTAATATACAGTATCTGGGATGATACACTCCATATTCTATCAAGAATAAAAGTGGTCCCACATCCGTAGTTGATATGCTCCGACCATGAAATATATTTCAAATACTGTTCGGAGAGTATCCCATTTGGATATCATCATATTTGCATCATATCTGGTAATATTCGGGCAACGATATCTAGGGATTCTTGGGTTTTTTGCGCAGTGCACTTTTAGAGACCTCACAAAGTCAGCAGCCACTTAGAATGTACTGGGAACAAGTTACAGGAAAATGTCACCAAAGTGCTTATCTCAGTCTAAAAATGCTATTTTGACCCAAGATTGTTTTAAGAAAGTGGGTGTCAGTTTTGTCTGAAGGAAGGCATTGGGGCTCATGTATTTTGTGTTGGGCTCCTAAAACCCACTTTTAGAGACCTCACAAAGTCAGCAGCCACTTAGAATGTACTGGGAACAAGTTACAGGAAAATGTCAAAATAGCATTTTTAGGCTGAGATAAGCACTTTGGTGACACTTTCCTGTAACTTGTTCCCAGTACATTCTAAGTGGCTGCTGACTTTGTGAGGTCTCTAAAAGTGGGTTTTATGAGCCCAACACAAAATACATGAGCCCTAATGCCTTCCTTCAGACAAAACTGACACCCACTTTCCTTAAAAAATCGTGGCTCAAAATAGCACTTTTGGGCTGAGATAAGCACTTTGGTGACATTTTCCTGTAACTTGTTCCCAGTACATTCTAAGTGGCTGCTGACTTTGTGAGGTCTCTAAAAGTGGGTTTTAGGAGCCCAACACAAAATACATGAGCCCCAATGCCTTCCTTCATACAAAACTGACACCCACTTTCCTTAAAAAATCGTGGCTCAAAATGGCATTTTTGGGCTGAGATAAGCACTTTGGTGACATTTTCCTGTAACTTGTTCCCAGTACATTCTAAGTGGCTGCTGACTTTGTGAGGTCTCTAAAAGTGGGTTTTAGGAGCCCAACACAAAATACATGAGCCCTAATGCCTTCTTTCAGACAAAACTGACTTCCACTTTCTTAAAAAAATCTTGGGTCAAAATAGCATTATTAGACTGAGATAAGCACTTTGGTGACATTTTCCTGTAACTTGTTCCCAGTACATTCTAAGTGGCTGCTGACTTTGTGAGGTCTCTAAAAGTGGGTTTTAGGAGCCCAACACAAAATACATGAGCCCCAATGCCTTCCTTCATACAAAACTGACACCCACTTTCCTTAAAAAATCGTGGCTCAAAATGGCATTTTTGGGCTGAGATAAGCACTTTGGTGACATTTTCCTGTAACTTGTTCCCAGTACATTCTAAGTGGCTGCTGACTTTGTGAGGTCTCTAAAAGTGGGTTTTAGGAGCCCAACACAAAATACATGAGCCCTAATGCCTTCTTTCAGACAAAACTGACTTCCACTTTCTTAAAAAAATCTTGGGTCAAAATAGCATTATTAGACTGAGATAAGCACTTTGGTGACATTTTCCTGTAACTTGTTCCCAGTACATTCTAAGTGGCTGCTGACTTTGTGAAGTCTCTAAAAGTGGGTTTTAGGAGCCCAACACAAAATACATGAGCCCCAATGCCTTCCTTCATACAAAACTGACACCCACTTTCCTTAAAAAATCGTGGCTCAAAATGGCATTTTTGGGCTGAGATAAGCACTTTGGTGACATTTTCCTGTAACTTGTTCCCAGTACATTCTAAGTGGCTGCTGACTTTGTGAGGTCTCTAAAAGTGGGTTTTAGGAGCCCAACACAAAATACATGAGCCCCAATGCCTTCCTTCATACAAAACTGACACCCACTTTCCTTAAAAAATCGTGGCTCAAAATGGCATTTTTGGGCTGAGATAAGCACTTTGGTGACATTTTCCTGTAACTTGTTCCCAGTACATTCTAAGTGGCTGCTGACTTTGTGAGGTCTCTAAAAGTGGGTTTTAGGAGCCCAACACAAAATACATGAGCCCTAATGCCTTCTTTCAGACAAAACTGACTTCCACTTTCTTAAAAAAATCTTGGGTCAAAATAGCATTATTAGACTGAGATAAGCACTTTGGTGACATTTTCCTGTAACTTGTTCCCAGTACATTCTAAGTGGCTGCTGACTTTGTGAGGTCTCTAAAAGTGGGTTTTAGGAGCCCAACACAAAATACATGAGCCCCAATGCCTTCCTTCATACAAAACTGACACCCACTTTCCTTAAAAAATCGTGGCTCAAAATGGCATTTTTGGGCTGAGATAAGCACTTTGGTGACATTTTCCTGTAACTTGTTCCCAGTACATTCTAAGTGGCTGCTGACTTTGTGAGGTCTCTAAAAGTGGGTTTTAGGAGCCCAACACAAAATACATGAGCCCTAATGCCTTCTTTCAGACAAAACTGACTTCCACTTTCTTAAAAAAATCTTGGGTCAAAATAGCATTATTAGACTGAGATAAGCACTTTGGTGACATTTTCCTGTAACTTGTTCCCAGTACATTCTAAGTGGCTGCTGACTTTGTGAGGTCTCTAAAAGTGGGTTTTAGGAGCCCAACACAAAATACATGAGCCCCAATGCCTTCCTTCATACAAAACTGACACCCACTTTCCTTAAAAAATCGTGGCTCAAAATGGCATTTTTGGGCTGAGATAAGCACTTTGGTGACATTTTCCTGTAACTTGTTCCCAGTACATTCTAAGTGGCTGCTGACTTTGTGAGGTCTCTAAAAGTGGGTTTTAGGAGCCCAACACAAAATACATGAGCCCCAATGCCTTCCTTCATACAAAACTGACACCCACTTTCCTTAAAAAATCGTGGCTCAAAATGGCATTTTTGGGCTGAGATAAGCACTTTGGTGACATTTTCCTGTAACTTGTTCCCAGTACATTCTAAGTGGCTGCTGACTTTGTGAGGTCTCTAAAAGTGGGTTTTAGGAGCCCAACACAAAATACATGAGCCCTAATGCCTTCTTTCAGACAAAACTGACTTCCACTTTCTTAAAAAAATCTTGGGTCAAAATAGCATTATTAGACTGAGATAAGCACTTTGGTGACATTTTCCTGTAACTTGTTCCCAGTACATTCTAAGTGGCTGCTGACTTTGTGAGGTCTCTAAAAGTGGGTTTTAGGAGCCCAACACAAAATACATGAGCCCCAATGCCTTCCTTCATACAAAACTGACACCCACTTTCCTTAAAAAATCGTGGCTCAAAATGGCATTTTTGGGCTGAGATAAGCACTTTGGTGACATTTTCCTGTAACTTGTTCCCAGTACATTCTAAGTGGCTGCTGACTTTGTGAGGTCTCTAAAAGTGGGTTTTAGGAGCCCAACACAAAATACATGAGCCCTAATGCCTTCTTTCAGACAAAACTGACTTCCACTTTCTTAAAAAAATCTTGGGTCAAAATAGCATTATTAGACTGAGATAAGCACTTTGGTGACATTTTCCTGTAACTTGTTCCCAGTACATTCTAAGTGGCTGCTGACTTTGTGAGGTCTCTAAAAGTGGGTTTTAGGAGCCCAACACAAAATACATGAGCCCCAATGCCTTCCTTCATACAAAACTGACACCCACTTTCCTTAAAAAATCGTGGCTCAAAATGGCATTTTTGGGCTGAGATAAGCACTTTGGTGACATTTTCCTGTAACTTGTTCCCAGTACATTCTAAGTGGCTGCTGACTTTGTGAGGTCTCTAAAAGTGGGTTTTAGGAGCCCAACACAAAATACATGAGCCCTAATGCCTTCTTTCAGACAAAACTGACTTCCACTTTCTTAAAAAAATCTTGGGTCAAAATAGCATTATTAGACTGAGATAAGCACTTTGGTGACATTTTCCTGTAACTTGTTCCCAGTACATTCTAAGTGGCTGCTGACTTTGTGAGGTCTCTAAAAGTGGGTTTTAGGAGCCCAACACAAAATACATGAGCCCCAATGCCTTCCTTCATACAAAACTGACACCCACTTTCCTTAAAAAATCGTGGCTCAAAATGGCATTTTTGGGCTGAGATAAGCACTTTGGTGACATTTTCCTGTAACTTGTTCCCAGTACATTCTAAGTGGCTGCTGACTTTGTGAGGTCTCTAAAAGTGGGTTTTAGGAGCCCAACACAAAATACATGAGCCCTAATGCCTTCTTTCAGACAAAACTGACTTCCACTTTCTTAAAAAAATCTTGGGTCAAAATAGCATTATTAGACTGAGATAAGCACTTTGGTGACATTTTCCTGTAACTTGTTCCCAGTACATTCTAAGTGGCTGCTGACTTTGTGAGGTCTCTAAAAGTGGGTTTTAGGAGCCCAACACAAAATACATGAGCCCCAATGCCTTCCTTCATACAAAACTGACACCCACTTTCCTTAAAAAATCGTGGCTCAAAATGGCATTTTTGGGCTGAGATAAGCACTTTGGTGACATTTTCCTGTAACTTGTTCCCAGTACATTCTAAGTGGCTGCTGACTTTGTGAGGTCTCTAAAAGTGGGTTTTAGGAGCCCAACACAAAATACATGAGCCCCAATGCCTTCCTTCATACAAAACTGACACCCACTTTCCTTAAAAAATCGTGGCTCAAAATGGCATTTTTGGGCTGAGATAAGCACTTTGGTGACATTTTCCTGTAACTTGTTCCCAGTACATTCTAAGTGGCTGCTGACTTTGTGAGGTCTCTAAAAGTGGGTTTTAGGAGCCCAACACAAAATACATGAGCCCTAATGCCTTCTTTCAGACAAAACTGACTTCCACTTTCTTAAAAAAATCTTGGGTCAAAATAGCATTATTAGACTGAGATAAGCACTTTGGTGACATTTTCCTGTAACTTGTTCCCAGTACATTCTAAGTGGCTGCTGACTTTGTGAGGTCTCTAAAAGTGGGTTTTAGGAGCCCAACACAAAATACATGAGCCCCAATGCCTTCCTTCATACAAAACTGACACCCACTTTCCTTAAAAAATCGTGGCTCAAAATGGCATTTTTGGGCTGAGATAAGCACTTTGGTGACATTTTCCTGTAACTTGTTCCCAGTACATTCTAAGTGGCTGCTGACTTTGTGAGGTCTCTAAAAGTGGGTTTTAGGAGCCCAACACAAAATACATGAGCCCTAATGCCTTCTTTCAGACAAAACTGACTTCCACTTTCTTAAAAAAATCTTGGGTCAAAATAGCATTATTAGACTGAGATAAGCACTTTGGTGACATTTTCCTGTAACTTGTTCCCAGTACATTCTAAGTGGCTGCTGACTTTGTGAGGTCTCTAAAAGTGGGTTTTAGGAGCCCAACACAAAATACATGAGCCCCAATGCCTTCCTTCATACAAAACTGACACCCACTTTCCTTAAAAAATCGTGGCTCAAAATGGCATTTTTGGGCTGAGATAAGCACTTTGGTGACATTTTCCTGTAACTTGTTCCCAGTACATTCTAAGTGGCTGCTGACTTTGTGAGGTCTCTAAAAGTGGGTTTTAGGAGCCCAACACAAAATACATGAGCCCTAATGCCTTCTTTCAGACAAAACTGACTTCCACTTTCTTAAAAAAATCTTGGGTCAAAATAGCATTATTAGACTGAGATAAGCACTTTGGTGACATTTTCCTGTAACTTGTTCCCAGTACATTCTAAGTGGCTGCTGACTTTGTGAGGTCTCTAAAAGTGGGTTTTAGGAGCCCAACACAAAATACATGAGCCCCAATGCCTTCCTTCATACAAAACTGACACCCACTTTCCTTAAAAAATCGTGGCTCAAAATGGCATTTTTGGGCTGAGATAAGCACTTTGGTGACATTTTCCTGTAACTTGTTCCCAGTACATTCTAAGTGGCTGCTGACTTTGTGAGGTCTCTAAAAGTGGGTTTTAGGAGCCCAACACAAAATACATGAGCCCTAATGCCTTCTTTCAGACAAAACTGACTTCCACTTTCTTAAAAAAATCTTGGGTCAAAATAGCATTATTAGACTGAGATAAGCACTTTGGTGACATTTTCCTGTAACTTGTTCCCAGTACATTCTAAGTGGCTGCTGACTTTGTGAGGTCTCTAAAAGTGGGTTTTAGGAGCCCAACACAAAATACATGAGCCCCAATGCCTTCCTTCATACAAAACTGACACCCACTTTCCTTAAAAAATCGTGGCTCAAAATGGCATTTTTGGGCTGAGATAAGCACTTTGGTGACATTTTCCTGTAACTTGTTCCCAGTACATTCTAAGTGGCTGCTGACTTTGTGAGGTCTCTAAAAGTGGGTTTTAGGAGCCCAACACAAAATACATGAGCCCTAATGCCTTCTTTCAGACAAAACTGACTTCCACTTTCTTAAAAAAATCTTGGGTCAAAATAGCATTATTAGACTGAGATAAGCACTTTGGTGACATTTTCCTGTAACTTGTTCCCAGTACATTCTAAGTGGCTGCTGACTTTGTGAGGTCTCTAAAAGTGGGTTTTAGGAGCCCAACACAAAATACATGAGCCCCAATGCCTTCCTTCATACAAAACTGACACCCACTTTCCTTAAAAAATCGTGGCTCAAAATGGCATTTTTGGGCTGAGATAAGCACTTTGGTGACATTTTCCTGTAACTTGTTCCCAGTACATTCTAAGTGGCTGCTGACTTTGTGAGGTCTCTAAAAGTGGGTTTTAGGAGCCCAACACAAAATACATGAGCCCCAATGCCTTCCTTCATACAAAACTGACACCCACTTTCCTTAAAAAATCGTGGCTCAAAATGGCATTTTTGGGCTGAGATAAGCACTTTGGTGACATTTTCCTGTAACTTGTTCCCAGTACATTCTAAGTGGCTGCTGACTTTGTGAGGTCTCTAAAAGTGGGTTTTAGGAGCCCAACACAAAATACATGAGCCCTAATGCCTTCTTTCAGACAAAACTGACTTCCACTTTCTTAAAAAAATCTTGGGTCAAAATAGCATTATTAGACTGAGATAAGCACTTTGGTGACATTTTCCTGTAACTTGTTCCCAGTACATTCTAAGTGGCTGCTGACTTTGTGAGGTCTCTAAAAGTGGGTTTTAGGAGCCCAACACAAAATACATGAGCCCTAATGCCTTCTTTCAGACAAAACTGACTTCCACTTTCTTAAAAAAATCTTGGGTCAAAATAGCATTATTAGACTGAGATAAGCACTTTGGTGACATTTTCCTGTAACTTGTTCCCAGTACATTCTAAGTGGCTGCTGACTTTGTGAGGTCTCTAAAAGTGGGTTTTAGGAGCCCAACACAAAATACATGAGCCCCAATGCCTTCCTTCATACAAAACTGACACCCACTTTCCTTAAAAAATCGTGGCTCAAAATGGCATTTTTGGGCTGAGATAAGCACTTTGGTGACATTTTCCTGTAACTTGTTCCCAGTACATTCTAAGTGGCTGCTGACTTTGTGAGGTCTCTAAAAGTGGGTTTTAGGAGCCCAACACAAAATACATGAGCCCTAATGCCTTCTTTCAGACAAAACTGACTTCCACTTTCTTAAAAAAATCTTGGGTCAAAATAGCATTATTAGACTGAGATAAGCACTTTGGTGACATTTTCCTGTAACTTGTTCCCAGTACATTCTAAGTGGCTGCTGACTTTGTGAGGTCTCTAAAAGTGGGTTTTAGGAGCCCAACACAAAATACATGAGCCCCAATGCCTTCCTTCATACAAAACTGACACCCACTTTCCTTAAAAAATCGTGGCTCAAAATGGCATTTTTGGGCTGAGATAAGCACTTTGGTGACATTTTCCTGTAACTTGTTCCCAGTACATTCTAAGTGGCTGCTGACTTTGTGAGGTCTCTAAAAGTGGGTTTTAGGAGCCCAACACAAAATACATGAGCCCTAATGCCTTCTTTCAGACAAAACTGACTTCCACTTTCTTAAAAAAATCTTGGGTCAAAATAGCATTATTAGACTGAGATAAGCACTTTGGTGACATTTTCCTGTAACTTGTTCCCAGTACATTCTAAGTGGCTGCTGACTCTGTGAGGTCTCTAAAAGTGGGTTTTAGGAGCCCAACACAAAATACATGAGCCCCAATGCCTTCCTTCATACAAAACTGACACCCACTTTCCTTAAAAAATCGTGGCTCAAAATGGCATTTTTGGGCTGAGATAAGCACTTTGGTGACATTTTCCTGTAACTTGTTCCCAGTACATTCTAAGTGGCTGCTGACTTTGTGAGGTCTCTAAAAGTGGGTTTTAGGAGCCCAACACAAAATACATGAGCCCTAATGCCTTCTTTCAGACAAAACTGACTTCCACTTTCTTAAAAAAATCTTGGGTCAAAATAGCATTATTAGACTGAGATAAGCACTTTGGTGACATTTTCCTGTAACTTGTTCCCAGTACATTCTAAGTGGCTGCTGACTTTGTGAGGTCTCTAAAAGTGGGTTTTAGGAGCCCAACACAAAATACATGAGCCCCAATGCCTTCCTTCATACAAAACTGACACCCACTTTCCTTAAAAAATCGTGGCTCAAAATGGCATTTTTGGGCTGAGATAAGCACTTTGGTGACATTTTCCTGTAACTTGTTCCCAGTACATTCTAAGTGGCTGCTGACTTTGTGAGGTCTCTAAAAGTGGGTTTTAGGAGCCCAACACAAAATACATGAGCCCTAATGCCTTCTTTCAGACAAAACTGACTTCCACTTTCTTAAAAAAATCTTGGGTCAAAATAGCATTATTAGACTGAGATAAGCACTTTGGTGACATTTTCCTGTAACTTGTTCCCAGTACATTCTAAGTGGCTGCTGACTTTGTGAGGTCTCTAAAAGTGGGTTTTAGGAGCCCAACACAAAATACATGAGCCCCAATGCCTTCCTTCATACAAAACTGACACCCACTTTCCTTAAAAAATCGTGGCTCAAAATGGCATTTTTGGGCTGAGATAAGCACTTTGGTGACATTTTCCTGTAACTTGTTCCCAGTACATTCTAAGTGGCTGCTGACTTTGTGAGGTCTCTAAAAGTGGGTTTTAGGAGCCCAACACAAAATACATGAGCCCCAATGCCTTCCTTCATACAAAACTGACACCCACTTTCCTTAAAAAATCGTGGCTCAAAATGGCATTTTTGGGCTGAGATAAGCACTTTGGTGACATTTTCCTGTAACTTGTTCCCAGTACATTCTAAGTGGCTGCTGACTTTGTGAGGTCTCTAAAAGTGGGTTTTAGGAGCCCAACACAAAATACATGAGCCCTAATGCCTTCTTTCAGACAAAACTGACTTCCACTTTCTTAAAAAAATCTTGGGTCAAAATAGCATTATTAGACTGAGATAAGCACTTTGGTGACATTTTCCTGTAACTTGTTCCCAGTACATTCTAAGTGGCTGCTGACTTTGTGAGGTCTCTAAAAGTGGGTTTTAGGAGCCCAACACAAAATACATGAGCCCCAATGCCTTCCTTCATACAAAACTGACACCCACTTTCCTTAAAAAATCGTGGCTCAAAATGGCATTTTTGGGCTGAGATAAGCACTTTGGTGACATTTTCCTGTAACTTGTTCCCAGTACATTCTAAGTGGCTGCTGACTTTGTGAGGTCTCTAAAAGTGGGTTTTAGGAGCCCAACACAAAATACATGAGCCCTAATGCCTTCTTTCAGACAAAACTGACTTCCACTTTCTTAAAAAAATCTTGGGTCAAAATAGCATTATTAGACTGAGATAAGCACTTTGGTGACATTTTCCTGTAACTTGTTCCCAGTACATTCTAAGTGGCTGCTGACTTTGTGAGGTCTCTAAAAGTGGGTTTTAGGAGCCCAACACAAAATACATGAGCCCCAATGCCTTCCTTCATACAAAACTGACACCCACTTTCCTTAAAAAATCGTGGCTCAAAATGGCATTTTTGGGCTGAGATAAGCACTTTGGTGACATTTTCCTGTAACTTGTTCCCAGTACATTCTAAGTGGCTGCTGACTTTGTGAGGTCTCTAAAAGTGGGTTTTAGGAGCCCAACACAAAATACATGAGCCCTAATGCCTTCTTTCAGACAAAACTGACTTCCACTTTCTTAAAAAAATCTTGGGTCAAAATAGCATTATTAGACTGAGATAAGCACTTTGGTGACATTTTCCTGTAACTTGTTCCCAGTACATTCTAAGTGGCTGCTGACTTTGTGAGGTCTCTAAAAGTGGGTTTTAGGAGCCCAACACAAAATACATGAGCCCCAATGCCTTCCTTCATACAAAACTGACACCCACTTTCCTTAAAAAATCGTGGCTCAAAATGGCATTTTTGGGCTGAGATAAGCACTTTGGTGACATTTTCCTGTAACTTGTTCCCAGTACATTCTAAGTGGCTGCTGACTTTGTGAGGTCTCTAAAAGTGGGTTTTAGGAGCCCAACACAAAATACATGAGCCCTAATGCCTTCTTTCAGACAAAACTGACTTCCACTTTCTTAAAAAAATCTTGGGTCAAAATAGCATTATTAGACTGAGATAAGCACTTTGGTGACATTTTCCTGTAACTTGTTCCCAGTACATTCTAAGTGGCTGCTGACTTTGTGAGGTCTCTAAAAGTGGGTTTTAGGAGCCCAACACAAAATACATGAGCCCCAATGCCTTCCTTCATACAAAACTGACACCCACTTTCCTTAAAAAATCGTGGCTCAAAATGGCATTTTTGGGCTGAGATAAGCACTTTGGTGACATTTTCCTGTAACTTGTTCCCAGTACATTCTAAGTGGCTGCTGACTTTGTGAGGTCTCTAAAAGTGGGTTTTAGGAGCCCAACACAAAATACATGAGCCCTAATGCCTTCTTTCAGACAAAACTGACTTCCACTTTCTTAAAAAAATCTTGGGTCAAAATAGCATTATTAGACTGAGATAAGCACTTTGGTGACATTTTCCTGTAACTTGTTCCCAGTACATTCTAAGTGGCTGCTGACTTTGTGAGGTCTCTAAAAGTGGGTTTTAGGAGCCCAACACAAAATACATGAGCCCCAATGCCTTCCTTCATACAAAACTGACACCCACTTTCCTTAAAAAATCGTGGCTCAAAATGGCATTTTTGGGCTGAGATAAGCACTTTGGTGACATTTTCCTGTAACTTGTTCCCAGTACATTCTAAGTGGCTGCTGACTTTGTGAGGTCTCTAAAAGTGGGTTTTAGGAGCCCAACACAAAATACATGAGCCCCAATGCCTTCCTTCATACAAAACTGACACCCACTTTCCTTAAAAAATCGTGGCTCAAAATGGCATTTTTGGGCTGAGATAAGCACTTTGGTGACATTTTCCTGTAACTTGTTCCCAGTACATTCTAAGTGGCTGCTGACTTTGTGAGGTCTCTAAAAGTGGGTTTTAGGAGCCCAACACAAAATACATGAGCCCTAATGCCTTCTTTCAGACAAAACTGACTTCCACTTTCTTAAAAAAATCTTGGGTCAAAATAGCATTATTAGACTGAGATAAGCACTTTGGTGACATTTTCCTGTAACTTGTTCCCAGTACATTCTAAGTGGCTGCTGACTTTGTGAGGTCTCTAAAAGTGGGTTTTAGGAGCCCAACACAAAATACATGAGCCCCAATGCCTTCCTTCATACAAAACTGACACCCACTTTCCTTAAAAAATCGTGGCTCAAAATGGCATTTTTGGGCTGAGATAAGCACTTTGGTGACATTTTCCTGTAACTTGTTCCCAGTACATTCTAAGTGGCTGCTGACTTTGTGAGGTCTCTAAAAGTGGGTTTTAGGAGCCCAACACAAAATACATGAGCCCTAATGCCTTCTTTCAGACAAAACTGACTTCCACTTTCTTAAAAAAATCTTGGGTCAAAATAGCATTATTAGACTGAGATAAGCACTTTGGTGACATTTTCCTGTAACTTGTTCCCAGTACATTCTAAGTGGCTGCTGACTTTGTGAGGTCTCTAAAAGTGGGTTTTAGGAGCCCAACACAAAATACATGAGCCCCAATGCCTTCCTTCATACAAAACTGACACCCACTTTCCTTAAAAAATCGTGGCTCAAAATGGCATTTTTGGGCTGAGATAAGCACTTTGGTGACATTTTCCTGTAACTTGTTCCCAGTACATTCTAAGTGGCTGCTGACTTTGTGAGGTCTCTAAAAGTGGGTTTTAGGAGCCCAACACAAAATACATGAGCCCTAATGCCTTCTTTCAGACAAAACTGACTTCCACTTTCTTAAAAAAATCTTGGGTCAAAATAGCATTATTAGACTGAGATAAGCACTTTGGTGACATTTTCCTGTAACTTGTTCCCAGTACATTCTAAGTGGCTGCTGACTTTGTGAGGTCTCTAAAAGTGGGTTTTAGGAGCCCAACACAAAATACATGAGCCCCAATGCCTTCCTTCATACAAAACTGACACCCACTTTCCTTAAAAAATCGTGGCTCAAAATGGCATTTTTGGGCTGAGATAAGCACTTTGGTGACATTTTCCTGTAACTTGTTCCCAGTACATTCTAAGTGGCTGCTGACTTTGTGAGGTCTCTAAAAGTGGGTTTTAGGAGCCCAACACAAAATACATGAGCCCCAATGCCTTCCTTCATACAAAACTGACACCCACTTTCCATAAAAAATCGTGGCTCAAAATGGCATTTTTGGGCTGAGATAAGCACTTTGGTGACATTTTCCTGTAACTTGTTCCCAGTACATTCTAAGTGGCTGCTGACTTTGTGAGGTCTCTAAAAGTGGGTTTTAGGAGCCCAACACAAAATACATGAGCCCTAATGCCTTCTTTCAGACAAAACTGACTTCCACTTTCTTAAAAAAATCTTGGGTCAAAATAGCATTATTAGACTGAGATAAGCACTTTGGTGACATTTTCCTGTAACTTGTTCCCAGTACATTCTAAGTGGCTGCTGACTTTGTGAGGTCTCTAAAAGTGGGTTTTAGGAGCCCAACACAAAATACATGAGCCCCAATGCCTTCCTTCATACAAAACTGACACCCACTTTCCTTAAAAAATCGTGGCTCAAAATGGCATTTTTGGGCTGAGATAAGCACTTTGGTGACATTTTCCTGTAACTTGTTCCCAGTACATTCTAAGTGGCTGCTGACTTTGTGAGGTCTCTAAAAGTGGGTTTTAGGAGCCCAACACAAAATACATGAGCCCTAATGCCTTCTTTCAGACAAAACTGACTTCCACTTTCTTAAAAAAATCTTGGGTCAAAATAGCATTATTAGACTGAGATAAGCACTTTGGTGACATTTTCCTGTAACTTGTTCCCAGTACATTCTAAGTGGCTGCTGACTTTGTGAGGTCTCTAAAAGTGGGTTTTAGGAGCCCAACACAAAATACATGAGCCCCAATGCCTTCCTTCATACAAAACTGACACCCACTTTCCTTAAAAAATCGTGGCTCAAAATGGCATTTTTGGGCTGAGATAAGCACTTTGGTGACATTTTCCTGTAACTTGTTCCCAGTACATTCTAAGTGGCTGCTGACTTTGTGAGGTCTCTAAAAGTGGGTTTTAGGAGCCCAACACAAAATACATGAGCCCTAATGCCTTCTTTCAGACAAAACTGACTTCCACTTTCTTAAAAAAATCTTGGGTCAAAATAGCATTATTAGACTGAGATAAGCACTTTGGTGACATTTTCCTGTAACTTGTTCCCAGTACATTCTAAGTGGCTGCTGACTTTGTGAGGTCTCTAAAAGTGGGTTTTAGGAGCCCAACACAAAATACATGAGCCCCAATGCCTTCCTTCATACAAAACTGACACCCACTTTCCTTAAAAAATCGTGGCTCAAAATGGCATTTTTGGGCTGAGATAAGCACTTTGGTGACATTTTCCTGTAACTTGTTCCCAGTACATTCTAAGTGGCTGCTGACTTTGTGAGGTCTCTAAAAGTGGGTTTTAGGAGCCCAACACAAAATACATGAGCCCTAATGCCTTCTTTCAGACAAAACTGACTTCCACTTTCTTAAAAAAATCTTGGGTCAAAATAGCATTATTAGACTGAGATAAGCACTTTGGTGACATTTTCCTGTAACTTGTTCCCAGTACATTCTAAGTGGCTGCTGACTTTGTGAGGTCTCTAAAAGTGGGTTTTAGGAGCCCAACACAAAATACATGAGCCCCAATGCCTTCCTTCATACAAAACTGACACCCACTTTCCTTAAAAAATCGTGGCTCAAAATGGCATTTTTGGGCTGAGATAAGCACTTTGGTGACATTTTCCTGTAACTTGTTCCCAGTACATTCTAAGTGGCTGCTGACTTTGTGAGGTCTCTAAAAGTTAGTTTTAGGAGCCCAACACAAAATACATGAGCCCTAATGCCTTCTTTCAGACAAAACTGACTTCCACTTTCTTAAAAAAATCTTGGGTCAAAATAGCATTATTAGACTGAGATAAGCACTTTGGTGACATTTTCCTGTAACTTGTTCCCAGTACATTCTAAGTGGCTGCTGACTTTGTGAGGTCTCTAAAAGTGGGTTTTAGGAGCCCAACACAAAATACATGAGCCCCAATGCCTTCCTTCATACAAAACTGACACCCACTTTCCTTAAAAAATCGTGGCTCAAAATGGCATTTTTGGGCTGAGATAAGCACTTTGGTGACATTTTCCTGTAACTTGTTCCCAGTACATTCTAAGTGGCTGCTGACTTTGTGAGGTCTCTAAAAGTGGGTTTTAGGAGCCCAACACAAAATACATGAGCCCTAATGCCTTCTTTCAGACAAAACTGACTTCCACTTTCTTAAAAAAATCTTGGGTCAAAATAGCATTATTAGACTGAGATAAGCACTTTGGTGACATTTTCCTGTAACTTGTTCCCAGTACATTCTAAGTGGCTGCTGACTTTGTGAGGTCTCTAAAAGTGGGTTTTAGGAGCCCAACACAAAATACATGAGCCCCAATGCCTTCCTTCATACAAAACTGACACCCACTTTCCTTAAAAAATCGTGGCTCAAAATGGCATTTTTGGGCTGAGATAAGCACTTTGGTGACATTTTCCTGTAACTTGTTCCCAGTACATTCTAAGTGGCTGCTGACTTTGTGAGGTCTCTAAAAGTGGGTTTTAGGAGCCCAACACAAAATACATGAGCCCTAATGCCTTCTTTCAGACAAAACTGACTTCCACTTTCTTAAAAAAATCTTGGGTCAAAATAGCATTATTAGACTGAGATAAGCACTTTGGTGACATTTTCCTGTAACTTGTTCCCAGTACATTCTAAGTGGCTGCTGACTTTGTGAGGTCTCTAAAAGTGGGTTTTAGGAGCCCAACACAAAATACATGAGCCCCAATGCCTTCCTTCATACAAAACTGACACCCACTTTCCTTAAAAAATCGTGGCTCAAAATGGCATTTTTGGGCTGAGATAAGCACTTTGGTGACATTTTCCTGTAACTTGTTCCCAGTACATTCTAAGTGGCTGCTGACTTTGTGAGGTCTCTAAAAGTGGGTTTTAGGAGCCCAACACAAAATACATGAGCCCTAATGCCTTCTTTCAGACAAAACTGACTTCCACTTTCTTAAAAAAATCTTGGGTCAAAATAGCATTATTAGACTGAGATAAGCACTTTGGTGACATTTTCCTGTAACTTGTTCCCAGTACATTCTAAGTGGCTGCTGACTTTGTGAGGTCTCTAAAAGTGGGTTTTAGGAGCCCAACACAAAATACATGAGCCCCAATGCCTTCCTTCATACAAAACTGACACCCACTTTCCTTAAAAAATCGTGGCTCAAAATGGCATTTTTGGGCTGAGATAAGCACTTTGGTGACATTTTCCTGTAACTTGTTCCCAGTACATTCTAAGTGGCTGCTGACTTTGTGAGGTCTCTAAAAGTGGGTTTTAGGAGCCCAACACAAAATACATGAGCCCTAATGCCTTCTTTCAGACAAAACTGACTTCCACTTTCTTAAAAAAATCTTGGGTCAAAATAGCATTATTAGACTGAGATAAGCACTTTGGTGACATTTTCCTGTAACTTGTTCCCAGTACATTCTAAGTGGCTGCTGACTTTGTGAGGTCTCTAAAAGTGGGTTTTAGGAGCCCAACACAAAATACATGAGCCCCAATGCCTTCCTTCATACAAAACTGACACCCACTTTCCTTAAAAAATCGTGGCTCAAAATGGCATTTTTGGGCTGAGATAAGCACTTTGGTGACATTTTCCTGTAACTTGTTCCCAGTACATTCTAAGTGGCTGCTGACTTTGTGAGGTCTCTAAAAGTGGGTTTTAGGAGCCCAACACAAAATACATGAGCCCTAATGCCTTCTTTCAGACAAAACTGACTTCCACTTTCTTAAAAAAATCTTGGGTCAAAATAGCATTATTAGACTGAGATAAGCACTTTGGTGACATTTTCCTGTAACTTGTTCCCAGTACATTCTAAGTGGCTGCTGACTTTGTGAGGTCTCTAAAAGTGGGTTTTAGGAGCCCAACACAAAATACATGAGCCCCAATGCCTTCCTTCATACAAAACTGACACCCACTTTCCTTAAAAAATCGTGGCTCAAAATGGCATTTTTGGGCTGAGATAAGCACTTTGGTGACATTTTCCTGTAACTTGTTCCCAGTACATTCTAAGTGGCTGCTGACTTTGTGAGGTCTCTAAAAGTGGGTTTTAGGAGCCCAACACAAAATACATGAGCCCCAATGCCTTCCTTCATACAAAACTGACACCCACTTTCCTTAAAAAATCGTGGCTCAAAATGGCATTTTTGGGCTGAGATAAGCACTTTGGTGACATTTTCCTGTAACTTGTTCCCAGTACATTCTAAGTGGCTGCTGACTTTGTGAGGTCTCTAAAAGTGGGTTTTAGGAGCCCAACACAAAATACATGAGCCCTAATGCCTTCTTTCAGACAAAACTGACTTCCACTTTCTTAAAAAAATCTTGGGTCAAAATAGCATTATTAGACTGAGATAAGCACTTTGGTGACATTTTCCTGTAACTTGTTCCCAGTACATTCTAAGTGGCTGCTGACTTTGTGAGGTCTCTAAAAGTGGGTTTTAGGAGCCCAACACAAAATACATGAGCCCCAATGCCTTCCTTCATACAAAACTGACACCCACTTTCCTTAAAAAATCGTGGCTCAAAATGGCATTTTTGGGCTGAGATAAGCACTTTGGTGACATTTTCCTGTAACTTGTTCCCAGTACATTCTAAGTGGCTGCTGACTTTGTGAGGTCTCTAAAAGTGGGTTTTAGGAGCCCAACACAAAATACATGAGCCCTAATGCCTTCTTTCAGACAAAACTGACTTCCACTTTCTTAAAAAAATCTTGGGTCAAAATAGCATTATTAGACTGAGATAAGCACTTTGGTGACATTTTCCTGTAACTTGTTCCCAGTACATTCTAAGTGGCTGCTGACTTTGTGAGGTCTCTAAAAGTGGGTTTTAGGAGCCCAACACAAAATACATGAGCCCCAATGCCTTCCTTCATACAAAACTGACACCCACTTTCCTTAAAAAATCGTGGCTCAAAATGGCATTTTTGGGCTGAGATAAGCACTTTGGTGACATTTTCCTGTAACTTGTTCCCAGTACATTCTAAGTGGCTGCTGACTTTGTGAGGTCTCTAAAAGTGGGTTTTAGGAGCCCAACACAAAATACATGAGCCCTAATGCCTTCTTTCAGACAAAACTGACTTCCACTTTCTTAAAAAAATCTTGGGTCAAAATAGCATTATTAGACTGAGATAAGCACTTTGGTGACATTTTCCTGTAACTTGTTCCCAGTACATTCTAAGTGGCTGCTGACTTTGTGAGGTCTCTAAAAGTGGGTTTTAGGAGCCCAACACAAAATACATGAGCCCCAATGCCTTCCTTCATACAAAACTGACACCCACTTTCCCCACTTTCCTTAAAAAATCGTGGCTCAAAATGGCATTTTTGGGCTGAGATAAGCACTTGGTGACATTTTCTGTAACTTGTTCCCAGTACATTCTAAGTGGCTGCTGACTTTGTGAGGTCTCTAAAAGTGGGTTTTAGGAGCCCAACACAAAATACATGAGCCCTAATGCCTTCTTTCAGACAAAACTGACTTCCACTTTCTTAAAAAAATCTTGGGTCAAAATAGCATTATTAGACTGAGATAAGCACTTTGGTGACATTTTCCTGTAACTTGTTCCCAGTACATTCTAAGTGGCTGCTGACTTTGTGAGGTCTCTAAAAGTGGGTTTTAGGAGCCCAACACAAAATACATGAGCCCCAATGCCTTCCTTCATACAAAACTGACACCCACTTTCCTTAAAAAATCGTGGCTCAAAATGGCATTTTTGGGCTGAGATAAGCACTTGGTGACATTTTCCTGTAACTTGTTCCCAGTACATTCTAAGTGGCTGCTGACTTTGTGAGGTCTCTAAAAGTGGGTTTTAGGAGCCCAACACAAAATACATGAGCCCCAATGCCTTCCTTCATACAAAACTGACACCCACTTTCCTTAAAAAATCGTGGCTCAAAATGGCATTTTTGGGCTGAGATAAGCACTTTGGTGACATTTTCCTGTAACTTGTTCCCAGTACATTCTAAGTGGCTGCTGACTTTGTGAGGTCTCTAAAAGTGGGTTTTAGGAGCCCAACACAAAATACATGAGCCCTAATGCCTTCTTTCAGACAAAACTGACTTCCACTTTCTTAAAAAATCTTGGGTCAAAATAGCATTATTAGACTGAGATAAGCACTTTGGTGACATTTTCCTGTAACTTGTTCCCAGTACATTCTAAGTGGCTGCTGACTTTGTGAGGTCTCTAAAAGTGGGTTTTAGGAGCCCAACACAAAATACATGAGCCCCAATGCCTTCCTTCATACAAAACTGACACCCACTTTCCTTAAAAAATCGTGGCTCAAAAATGGCATTTTTGGGCTGAGATAAGCACTTTGGTGACATTTTCCTGTAACTTGTTCCCAGTACATTCTAAGTGGCTGCTGACTTTGTGAGGTCTCTAAAAGTGGGTTTTAGGAGCCCAACACAAAATACATGAGGCCCTAATGCCTTCTTTCAGACAAAACTGACTTCCACTTTCTTAAAAAAATCTTGGGTCAAAATAGCATTATTAGACTGAGATAAGCACTTTGGTGACATTTTCCTGTAACTTGTTCCCAGTACATTCTAAGTGGCTGCTGACTTTGTGAGGTCTCTAAAAGTGGGTTTTAGGAGCCCAACACAAAATACATGAGCCCCAATGCCTTCCTTCATACAAAACTGACACCCACTTTCTTAAAAAATCGTGGCTCAAAATGGCATTTTTGGGCTGAGATAAGCACTTTGGTGACATTTTCCTGTAACTTGTTCCCAGTACATTCTAAGTGGCTGCTGACTTTGTGAGGTCTCTAAAAGTGGGTTTTAGGAGCCCAACACAAAA
Source organism: Gymnoscopelus braueri (assembly GCF_963280865.1). Classification (NCBI taxonomy): domain Eukaryota; kingdom Metazoa; phylum Chordata; class Actinopteri; order Myctophiformes; family Myctophidae; genus Gymnoscopelus; species Gymnoscopelus braueri. The sequence goes on along the minus strand of NW_027660971.1, from coordinate 12,315 downwards.
TACATGAGCCCTAATGCCTTCTTTCAGACAAAACTGACTTCCACTTTCTTAAAAAAATCTTGGGTCAAATAGCATTATTAGACTGAGATAAGCACTTTGGTGACATTTTCCTGTAACTTGTTCCAGTACATTCTAAGTGGCTGCTGACTTTGTGAGGTCTCTAAAAGTGGGTTTTAGGAGCCCAACACAAAATACATGAGCCCTAATGCCTTCTTTCAGACAAAACTGACTTCCACTTTCTTAAAAAAATCTTGGGTCAAAATAGCATTATTAGACTGAGATAAGCACTTTGGTGACATTTTCCTGTAACTTGTTCCAGTACATTCTAAGTGGCTGCTGACTTTGTGAGGTCTCTAAAAGTGGGTTTTAGGAGCCCAACACAAAATACATGAGCCCCAATGCCTTCCTTCATACAAAACTGACACCCACTTTCCTTAAAAAATCGTGGCTCAAAATGGCATTTTTGGGCTGAGATAAGCACTTTGGTGACATTTTCCTGTAACTTGTTCCCAGTACATTCTAAGTGGCTGCTGACTTTGTGAGGTCTCTAAAAGTGGGTTTTAGGAGCCAACACAAAATACATGAGCCCTAATGCCTTCTTTCAGACAAAACTGACTTCCACTTTCTTAAAAAAATCTTGGGTCAAAATAGCATTATTAGACTGAGATAAGCACTTTGGTGACATTTTCCTGTAACTTGTTCCCAGTACATTCTAAGTGGCTGCTGACTTTGTGAGGTCTCTAAAAGTGGGTTTTAGGAGCCCAACACAAAATACATGAGCCCCAATGCCTTCCTTCATACAAAACTGACACCCACTTTCCTTAAAAAATCGTGGCTCAAAATGGCATTTTTGGGCTGAGATAAGCACTTTGGTGACATTTTCCTGTAACTTGTTCCCAGTACATTCTAAGTGGCTGCTGACTTTGTGAGGTCTCTAAAAGTGGGTTTTAGGAGCCCAACACAAAATACATGAGCCCCAATGCCTTCCTTCATACAAAACTGACACCCACTTTCCTTAAAAAATCGTGGCTCAAAATGGCATTTTTGGGCTGAGATAAGCACTTTGGTGACATTTTCCTGTAACTTGTTCCCAGTACATTCTAAGTGGCTGCTGACTTTGTGAGGTCTCTAAAAGTGGGTTTTAGGAGCCCAACACAAAATACATGAGCCCTAATGCCTTCTTTCAGACAAAACTGACTTCCACTTTCTTAAAAAAATCTTGGGTCAAAATAGCATTATTAGACTGAGATAAGCACTTTGGTGACATTTTCCTGTAACTTGTTCCCAGTACATTCTAAGTGGCTGCTGACTTTGTGAGGTCTCTAAAAGTGGGTTTTAGGAGCCCAACACAAATACATGAGCCCCAATGCCTTCCTTCATACAAAACTGACACCCACTTTCCTTAAAAAATCGTGGCTCAAAATGGCATTTTTGGGCTGAGATAAGCACTTTGGTGACATTTTCCTGTAACTTGTTCCCAGTACATTCTAAGTGGCTGCTGACTTTGTGAGGTCTCTAAAAGTGGGTTTAGGAGCCCAACACAAAATACATGAGCCCTAATGCCTTCTTTCAGACAAAACTGACTTCCACTTTCTTAAAAAAATCTTGGGTCAAAATAGCATTATTAGACTGAGATAAGCACTTTGGTGGCATTTTCCTGTAACTTGTTCCCAGTACATTCTAAGTGGCTGCTGACTTTGTGAGGTCTCTAAAAGTGGGTTTTAGGAGCCCAACACAAAATACATGAGCCCCAATGCCTTCCTTCATACAAAACTGACACCCACTTTCCTTAAAAAATCGTGGCTCAAAATGGCATTTTTGGGCTGAGATAAGCACTTTGGTGACATTTTCCTGTAACTTGTTCCCAGTACATTCTAAGTGGCTGCTGACTTTGTGAGGTCTCTAAAAGTGGGTTTTAGGAGCCCAACACAAAATACATGAGCCCTAATGCCTTCTTTCAGACAAAACTGACTTCCACTTTCTTAAAAAAATCTTGGGTCAAAATAGCATTATTAGACTGAGATAAGCACTTTGGTGACATTTTCCTGTAACTTGTTCCCAGTACATTCTAAGTGGCTGCTGACTTTGTGAGGTCTCTAAAAGTGGGTTTTAGGAGCCCAACACAAAATACATGAGCCCCAATGCCTTCCTTCATACAAAACTGACACCCACTTTCCTTAAAAAATCGTGGCTCAAAATGGCATTTTTGGGCTGAGATAAGCACTTTGGTGACATTTTCCTGTAACTTGTTCCCAGTACATTCTAAGTGGCTGCTGACTTTGTGAGGTCTCTAAAAGTGGGTTTTAGGAGCCCAACACAAAATACATGAGCCCCAATGCCTTCCTTCATACAAAACTGACACCCACTTTCCTTAAAAAATCGTGGCTCAAAATGGCATTTTTGGGCTGAGATAAGCACTTTGGTGACATTTTCCTGTAACTTGTTCCCAGTACATTCTAAGTGGCTGCTGACTTTGTGAGGTCTCTAAAAGTGGGTTTTAGGAGCCCAACACAAAATACATGAGCCCTAATGCCTTCTTTCAGACAAAACTGACTTCCACTTTCTTAAAAAAATCTTGGGTCAAAATAGCATTATTAGACTGAGATAAGCACTTTGGTGACATTTTCCTGTAACTTGTTCCCAGTACATTCTAAGTGGCTGCTGACTTTGTGAGGTCTCTAAAAGTGGGTTTTAGGAGCCCAACACAAAATACATGAGCCCCAATGCCTTCCTTCATACAAAACTGACACCCACTTTCCTTAAAAAATCGTGGCTCAAAATGGCATTTTTGGGCTGAGATAAGCACTTTGGTGACATTTTCCTGTAACTTGTTCCCAGTACATTCTAAGTGGCTGCTGACTTTGTGAGGTCTCTAAAAGTGGGTTTTAGGAGCCCAACACAAAATACATGAGCCCTAATGCCTTCTTTCAGACAAAACTGACTTCCACTTTCTTAAAAAAATCTTGGGTCAAAATAGCATTATTAGACTGAGATAAGCACTTTGGTGACATTTTCCTGTAACTTGTTCCCAGTACATTCTAAGTGGCTGCTGACTTTGTGAGGTCTCTAAAAGTGGGTTTTAGGAGCCCAACACAAAATACATGAGCCCCAATGCCTTCCTTCATACAAAACTGACACCCACTTTCCTTAAAAAATCGTGGCTCAAAATGGCATTTTTGGGCTGAGATAAGCACTTTGGTGACATTTTCCTGTAACTTGTTCCCAGTACATTCTAAGTGGCTGCTGACTTTGTGAGGTCTCTAAAAGTGGGTTTTAGGAGCCCAACACAAAATACATGAGCCCTAATGCCTTCTTTCAGACAAAACTGACTTCCACTTCTTAAAAAAATCTTGGGTCAAAATAGCATTATTAGACTGAGATAAGCACTTTGGTGACATTTTCCTGTAACTTGTTCCCAGTACATTCTAAGTGGCTGCTGACTTTGTGAGGTCTCTAAAAGTGGGTTTTAGGAGCCCAACACAAAATACATGAGCCCCAATGCCTTCCTTCATACAAAACTGACACCCACTTTCCTTAAAAAATCGTGGCTCAAAATGGCATTTTTGGGCTGAGATAAGCACTTTGGTGACATTTTCCTGTAACTTGTTCCCAGTACATTCTAAGTGGCTGCTGACTTTGTGAGGTCTCTAAAAGTGGGTTTTAGGAGCCCAACACAAAATACATGAGCCCTAATGCCTTCTTTCAGACAAAACTGACTTCCACTTTCTTAAAAAATCTTGGGTCAAAATAGCATTATTAGACTGAGATAAGCACTTTGGTGACATTTTCCTGTAACTTGTTCCCAGTACATTCTAAGTGGCTGCTGACTTTGTGAGGTCTCTAAAAGTGGGTTTTAGGAGCCCAACACAAAATACATGAGCCCCAATGCCTTCCTTCATACAAAACTGACACCCACTTTCCTTAAAAAATCGTGGCTCAAAATGGCATTTTTGGGCTGAGATAAGCACTTTGGTGACATTTTCCTGTAACTTGTTCCCAGTACATTCTAAGTGGCTGCTGACTTTGTGAGGTCTCTAAAAGTGGGTTTTAGGAGCCCAACACAAAATACATGAGCCCTAATGCCTTCTTTCAGACAAAAACTGACTTCCACTTTCTTAAAAAAATCTTGGGTCAAAATAGCATTATTAGACTGAGATAAGCACTTTGGTGACATTTTCCTGTAACTTGTTCCCAGTACATTCTAAGTGGCTGCTGACTTTGTGAGGTCTCTAAAAGTGGGTTTTAGGAGCCCAACACAAAATACATGAGCCCCAATGCCTTCCTTCATACAAAACTGACACCCACTTTCCTTAAAAAATCGTGGCTCAAAATGGCATTTTTGGGCTGAGATAAGCACTTTGGTGACATTTTCCTGTAACTTGTTCCCAGTACATTCTAAGTGGCTGCTGACTTTGTGAGGTCTCTAAAAGTGGGTTTTAGGAGCCCAACACAAAATACATGAGCCCCAATGCCTTCCTTCATACAAAACTGACACCCACTTTCCTTAAAAAATCGTGGCTCAAAATGGCATTTTTGGGCTGAGATAAGCACTTTGGTGACATTTTCCTGTAACTTGTTCCCAGTACATTCTAAGTGGCTGCTGACTTTGTGAGGTCTCTAAAAGTGGGTTTTAGGAGCCCAACACAAAATACATGAGCCCTAATGCCTTCTTTCAGACAAAACTGACTTCCACTTTCTTAAAAAAATCTTGGGTCAAAATAGCATTATTAGACTGAGATAAGCACTTTGGTGACATTTTCCTGTAACTTGTTCCCAGTACATTCTAAGTGGCTGCTGACTTTGTGAGGTCTCTAAAAGTGGGTTTTAGGAGCCCAACACAAAATACATGAGCCCCAATGCCTTCCTTCATACAAAACTGACACCCACTTTCCTTAAAAAAATCGTGGCTCAAATGGCATTTTTGGGCTGAGATAAGCACTTTGGTGACATTTTCCTGTAACTTGTTCCCAGTACATTCTAAGTGGCTGCTGACTTTGTGAGGTCTCTAAAAGTGGGTTTTAGGAGCCCAACACAAAATACATGAGCCCTAATGCCTTCTTTCAGACAAAACTGACTTCCACTTTCTTAAAAAAATCTTGGGTCAAAATAGCATTATTAGACTGAGATAAGCACTTTGGTGACATTTTTCCTGTAACTTGTTCCCAGTACATTCTAAGTGGCTGCTGACTTTGTGAGGTCTCTAAAAGTGGGTTTTAGGAGCCCAACACAAAATACATGAGCCCCAATGCCTTCCTTCATACAAAACTGACACCCACTTTCCTTAAAAAATCGTGGCTCAAAATGGCATTTTTGGGCTGAGATAAGCACTTTGGTGACATTTTCCTGTAACTTGTTCCCAGTACATTCTAGTGGCTGCTGACTTTGTGAGGTCTCTAAAAGTGGGTTTTAGGAGCCCAACACAAAATACATGAGCCCTAATGCCTTCTTTCAGACAAAACTGACTTCCACTTTCTTAAAAAAATCTTGGGTCAAAATAGCATTATTAGACTGAGATAAGCACTTTGGTGACATTTTTCCTGTAACTTGTTCCCAGTACATTCTAAGTGGCTGCTGACTTTGTGAGGTCTCTAAAGTGGGTTTTAGGAGCCCAACACAAAATACATGAGCCCCAATGCCTTCTTCATACAAAACTGACACCCACTTTCCTTAAAAATCGTGGCTCAAATGGCATTTTTGGGCTGAGATAAGCACTTTGGTGACATTTTCCTGTAACTTGTTCCCAGTACATTCTAAGTGGCTGCTGACTTTGTGAGGTCTCTAAAAGTGGGTTTTAGGAGCCCAACACAAAATACATGAGCCCCAATGCCTTCCTTCATACAAAACTGACACCCACTTTCCTTAAAAAATCGTGGCTCAAAATGGCATTTTTGGGCTGAGATAAGCACTTTGGTGACATTTTCCTGTAACTTGTTCCAGTACATTCTAAGTGGCTGCTGACTTTGTGAGGTCTCTAAAAGTGGGTTTTAGGAGCCCAACACAAAATACATGAGCCCTAATGCCTTCTTTCAGACAAAACTGACTTCCACTTTCTTAAAAAATCTTGGGTCAAAATAGCATTATTAGACTGAGATAAGCACTTTGGTGACATTTTCCTGTAACTTGTTCCCAGTACATTCTAAGTGGCTGCTGACTTTGTGAGGTCTCTAAAAGTGGGTTTTAGGAGCCCAACACAAAATACATGAGCCCCAATGCCTTCCTTCATACAAAACTGACACCCACTTTCCTTAAAAAATCGTGGCTCAAAATGGCATTTTTGGGCTGAGATAAGCACTTTTGGTGACATTTTCCTGTAACTTGTTCCCAGTACATTCTAAGTGGCTGCTGACTTTGTGAGGTCTCTAAAAGTGGGTTTTAGGAGCCCAACACAAAATACATGAGCCCTAATGCCTTCTTTCAGACAAAACTGACTTCCACTTTCTTAAAAAAATCTTGGTCAAAATAGCATTATTAGACTGAGATAAGCACTTTGGTGACATTTTCCTGTAACTTGTTCCCAGTACATTCTAAGTGGCTGCTGACTTTGTGAGGTCTCTAAAAGTGGGTTTTAGGAGCCCAACACAAAATACATGAGCCCCAATGCCTTCCTTCATACAAAACTGACACCCACTTTCCTTAAAAAATCGTGGCTCAAAATGGCATTTTTGGGCTGAGATAAGCACTTTGGTGACATTTTCTGTAACTTGTTCCCAGTACATTCTAAGTGGCTGCTGACTTTGTGAGGTCTCTAAAAGTGGGTTTAGGAGCCCAACACAAAATACATGAGCCCTAATGCCTTCTTTCAGACAAAACTGACTTCCACTTTCCTTAAAAAAATCTTGGGTCAAAATAGCATTATTAGACTGAGATAAGCACTTTGGTGACATTTTCCTGTAACTTGTTCCCAGTACATTCTAAGTGGCTGCTGACTTTGTGAGGTCTCTAAAAGTGGGTTTTAGGAGCCCAACACAAAATACATGAGCCCCAATGCCTTCCTTCATACAAAAACTGACACCCACTTTCCTTAAAAAATCGTGGCTCAAAATGGCATTTTTGGGCTGAGATAAGCACTTTGGTGACATTTTCCTGTAACTTGTTCCCAGTACATTCTAAGTGGCTGCTGACTTTGTGAGGTCTCTAAAAGTGGGTTTTAGGAGCCCAACACAAAATACATGAGCCCCAATGCCTTCCTTCATACAAAACTGACACCCACTTTCCTTAAAAAATCGTGGCTCAAAATGGCATTTTTGGGCTGAGATAAGCACTTTGGTGACATTTTCCTGTAACTTGTTCCCAGTACATTCTAAGTGGCTGCTGACTTTGTGAGGTCTCTAAAAGTGGGTTTTAGGAGCCCAACACAAAATACATGAGCCCTAATGCCTTCTTTCAGACAAAACTGACTTCCACTTTCTTAAAAAAATCTTGGGTCAAAATAGCATTATTAGACTGAGATAAGCACTTTGGTGACATTTTCCTGTAACTTGTTCCCAGTACATTCTAAGTGGCTGCTGACTTTGTGAGGTCTCTAAAAGTGGGTTTTAGGAGCCCAACACAAAATACATGAGCCCCAATGCCTTCCTTCATACAAAACTGACACCCACTTTCCTTAAAAAATCGTGGCTCAAAATGGCATTTTTGGGCTGAGATAAGCACTTTGGTGACATTTTCCTGTAACTTGTTCCCAGTACATTCTAAGTGGCTGCTGACTTTGTGAGGTCTCTAAAAGTGGGTTTTAGGAGCCCAACACAAAATACATGAGCCCTAATGCCTTCTTTCAGACAAAACTGACTTCCACTTTCTTAAAAAAATCTTGGGTCAAAATAGCATTATTAGACTGAGATAAGCACTTTGGTGACATTTTCCTGTAACTTGTTCCCAGTACATTCTAAGTGGCTGCTGACTTTGTGAGGTCTCTAAAAGTGGGTTTTAGGAGCCCAACACAAAATACATGAGCCCCAATGCCTTCCTTCATACAAAACTGACACCCACTTTCCTTAAAAAATCGTGGCTCAAAATGGCATTTTTGGGCTGAGATAAGCACTTTGGTGACATTTTCCTGTAACTTGTTCCCAGTACATTCTAAGTGGCTGCTGACTTTGTGAGGTCTCTAAAAGTGGGTTTTAGGAGCCCAACACAAAATACATGAGCCCCAATGCCTTCCTTCATACAAAACTGACACCACTTTCCTTAAAAAATCGTGGCTCAAAATGGCATTTTTGGGCTGAGATAAGCACTTTGGTGACATTTTCCTGTAACTTGTTCCCAGTACATTCTAAGTGGCTGCTGACTTTGTGAGGTCTCTAAAAGTGGGTTTTAGGAGCCCAACACAAAATACATGAGCCCTAATGCCTTCTTTCAGACAAAACTGACTTCCACTTTCTTAAAAAATCTTGGGTCAAAATAGCATTATTAGACTGAGATAAGCACTTTGGTGACATTTTCCTGTAACTTGTTCCCAGTACATTCTAAGTGGCTGCTGACTTTGTGAGGTCTCTAAAAGTGGGTTTTAGGAGCCCAACACAAAATACATGAGCCCCAATGCCTTCCTTCATACAAAACTGACACCCACTTTCCTTAAAAAATCGTGGCTCAAAATGGCATTTTTGGGCTGAGATAAGCACTTTGGTGACATTTTCCTGTAACTTGTTCCCAGTACATTCTAAGTGGCTGCTGACTTTGTGAGGTCTCTAAAAGTGGGTTTTAGGAGCCCAACACAAAATACATGAGCCCTAATGCCTTCTTTCAGACAAAACTGACTTCCACTTTCTTAAAAAAATCTTGGGTCAAAATAGCATTATTAGACTGAGATAAGCACTTTGGTGACATTTTCCTGTAACTTGTTCCCAGTACATTCTAAGTGGCTGCTGACTTTGTGAGGTCTCTAAAAGTGGGTTTTAGGAGCCCAACACAAAATACATGAGCCCCAATGCCTTCCTTCATACAAAACTGACACCCACTTTCCTTAAAAAATCGTGGCTCAAAATGGCATTTTTGGGCTGAGATAAGCACTTTGGTGACATTTTCCTGTAACTTGTTCCCAGTACATTCTAAGTGGCTGCTGACTTTGTGAGGTCTCTAAAAGTGGGTTTTAGGAGCCCAACACAAAATACATGAGCCCTAATGCCTTCCTTCAGACAGAAACTGACACCCACTTTCTTTAAAAAATCGTGGTTCAAAATAGCATTTTTGTGGCTGAGATCAAGCACTTTGGTGACATTTTCCCTGTAACTTGTTCCCAGTACATTTTAAGTGGCTGCTGACTTTGTGAGGTCTGTAAAATTGGGTTTTAGGAGCCCAACACAAAATACATGAGCCCTAATGCCTTCTTTCAGACAAAACTGACTTCCACTTTCTTAAAAAAATCTTGGGTCAAAATAGCATTATTAGACTGAGATAAGCACTTTGGTGACATTTTCCTGTAACTTGTTCCCAGTACATCTAAGTGGCTGCTGACTTTGTGAGGTCTCTAAAAGTGGGTTTTAGGAGCCCAACACAAAATACATGAGCCCCAATGCCTTCCTTCATACAAAACTGACACCCACTTTCCTTAAAAATCGTGGCTCAAAATGGCATTTTTGGGCTGAGATAAGCACTTTGGTGACATTTTCCTGTAACTTGTTCCCAGTACATTCTAAGTGGCTGCTGACTTTGTGAGGTCTCTAAAAGTGGGTTTTAGGAGCCCAACACAAAATACATGAGCCCTAATGCCTTCTTTCAGACAAAACTGACTTCCACTTTCTTAAAAAAATCTTGGGTCAAAATAGCATTATTAGACTGAGATAAGCACTTTGGTGACATTTTCCTGTAACTTGTTCCCAGTACATTCTAAGTGGCTGCTGACTTTGTGAGGTCTCTAAAAGTGGGTTTTAGGAGCCCAACACAAAATACATGAGCCCCAATGCCTTCCTTCATACAAAACTGACACCCACTTTCCTTAAAAAATCGTGGCTCAAAATGGCATTTTTTGGGCTGAGATAAGCACTTTGGTGACATTTTCCTGTAACTTGTTCCCAGTACATTCTAAGTGGCTGCTGACTTTGTGAGGTCTCTAAAAGTGGGTTTTAGGAGCCCAACACAAAATACATGAGCCCTAATGCCTTCTTTCAGACAAAACTGACTTCCACTTTCTTAAAAAAATCTTGGGTCAAAATAGCATTATTAGACTGAGATAAGCACTTTGGTGACATTTTCCTGTAACTTGTTCCCAGTACATTCTAAGTGGCTGCTGACTTTGTGAGGTCTCTAAAAGTGGGTTTTAGGAGCCCAACACAAAATACATGAGCCCCAATGCCTTCCTTCATACAAAACTGACACCCACTTTCCTTAAAAAATCGTTGGCTCAAAATGGCATTTTTGGGCTGAGATAAGCACTTTGGTGACATTTTCCTGTAACTTGTTCCCAGTACATTCTAAGTGGCTGCTGACTTTGTGAGGTCTCTAAAAGTGGGTTTTAGGAGCCCAACACAAAATACATGAGCCCCAATGCCTTCCTTCATACAAAACTGACACCCACTTTCCTTAAAAAATCGTGGCTCAAAATGGCATTTTTGGGCTGAGATAAGCACTTTGGTGACATTTTCCTGTAACTTGTTCCCAGTACATTCTAAGTGGCTGCTGACTTTGTGAGGTCTCTAAAAGTGGGTTTTAGGAGCCCAACACAAAATACATGAGCCCTAATGCCTTCTTTCAGACAAACTGACTTCCACTTCTTAAAAAAATCTTGGGTCAAAATAGCATTATTAGACTGAGATAAGCACTTTGGTGACATTTTCCTGTAACTTGTTCCCAGTACATTCTAAGTGGCTGCTGACTTTGTGAGGTCTCTAAAAGTGGGTTTTAGGAGCCCAACACAAAATACATGAGCCCTAATGCCTTCTTTCAGACAAAACTGACTTCCACTTTCTTAAAAAAATCTTGGGTCAAAATAGCATTATTAGACTGAGATAAGCACTTTGGTGACATTTTCCTGTAACTTGTTCCCAGTACATTCTAAGTGGCTGCTGACTTTGTGAGGTCTCTAAAAGTGGGTTTTAGGAGCCCAACACAAAATACATGAGCCCCAATGCCTTCCTTCATACAAAACTGACACCCACTTTCCTTAAAAAATCGTGGCTCAAAATGGCATTTTTGGGCTGAGATAAGCACTTTGGTGACATTTTCCTGTAACTTGTTCCCAGTACATTCTAAGTGGCTGCTGACTTTGTGAGGTCTCTAAAAGTGGGTTTTAGGAGCCCAACACAAAATACATGAGCCCTAATGCCTTCTTTCAGACAAAACTGACTTCCACTTTCTTAAAAAAATCTTGGGTCAAAATAGCATTATTAGACTGAGATAAGCACTTTGGTGACATTTTCCTGTAACTTGTTCCCAGTACATTCTAAGTGGCTGCTGACTTTGTGAGGTCTCTAAAAGTGGGTTTTAGGAGCCCAACACAAAATACATGAGCCCCATGCCTTCCTTCATACAAAACTGACACCCACTTTCCTTAAAAAATCGTGGCTCAAAATGGCATTTTTGGGCTGAGATAAGCACTTTGGTGACATTTTCCTGTAACTTGTTCCCAGTACATTCTAAGTGGCTGCTGACTTTGTGAGGTCTCTAAAAGTGGGTTTAGGAGCCCAACACAAAATACATGAGCCCCAATGCCTTCCTTCATACAAACTGACACCCACTTTCCTTAAAAAATCGTGGCTCAAAATGGCATTTTTGGCTGAGATAAGCACTTTGGTGACATTTTCCTGTAACTTGTTCCCAGTACATTCTAAGTGGCTGCTGACTTTGTGAGGTCTCTAAAAGTGGGTTTTAGGAGCCCAACACAAAATACATGAGCCCTAATGCCTTCTTTCAGACAAAACTGACTTCCACTTTCTTAAAAAAATCTTGGGTCAAAATAGCATTATTAGACTGAGATAAGCACTTTGGTGACATTTTCCTGTAACTTGTTCCCAGTACATTCTAAGTGGCTGCTGACTTTGTGAGGTCTCTAAAAGTGGGTTTTAGGAGCCCAACACAAAATACATGAGCCCCAATGCCTTCCTTCATACAAAACTGACACCACTTTCCTTAAAAAATCGTGGCTCAAAATGGCATTTTTGGCTGAGATAAGCACTTTGGTGACATTTTCCTGTAACTTGTTCCCAGTACATTCTAAGTGGCTGCTGACTTTGTGAGGTCTCTAAAAGTGGGTTTTAGGAGCCCAACACAAAATACATGAGCCCCAATGCCTTCCTTCATACAAAACTGACACCCACTTTCCTTAAAAAATCGTGGCTCAAAATGGCATTTTTGGGCTGAGATAAGCACTTTGGTGACATTTTC